>NW_013667600.1:176847-209853 GCF_000517525.1 Limulus polyphemus
CTAACTAAGTTTAAAGTGATGAGAAACGTACTGATTGTGGAACTTTCTGTGTACTAAAAGTTTGCATCAAGGAAGATTAAACTGGATTAATCAGGAAAAGACTTTTATCGCTGAAGATCCTCGAAAAGAATTTTTACCGGGAAAAAAAAACAAGCAGATACACAAAAAATTGGTGTCAGAGGGTGGGACAAAAAAAGGAGAAAAATAGATCCAAACGAGAAGTAGCAAATCAATCTACAAATTAGCAGATTTGATGGCAGCAATACAAGAACAACAAAAGAAACAAGAAGAACGAGAAAATAAACAAGAAGAGAGACTACAGCAGTGGTTGAAGGAGAAAGAAAATAAACAAGAAGAGAGGCTACAGCAGTGGTTGGAAGAGAAAGAAAATAAACAAGAAGAGAGGCTACAGCAGTGGTTGGAGGAGAAAGAAAATAAACAAGAAGAGAGACTACAGCAGTGGAAATAAAACCAGCACCAGTGGCAACTGGAACAAGAAAGGAAACAAGAGAGAAGTCTCCAACAGTTGCGGGAAAGTCAGCAGCAACTACAGGCAAGTCAGCAACAGTGGCAAGAAGAACATGGAGAGAGAGTACAACATCAGCATGAAATACAAATGGAAAAGATTAGTAAATTTCAAAGTGAATTGAATACAATAATGAACGATTTACTGTCTTTTACACAGGGAGGATATATTAGCATGGACCTAATCAGCCCCAGACAACAGGAAGCCCCTTCCAGACCCTGCAAGTAAACCCTAATACAGACATCTTCAGTCCTGCCAGAAGTCACATTCCAAACATGAGTGTCAGCAATTGAGGTGATCTAGTACGAAGGAAGCCACAGGAATTCGATGGGAAGGCACCATGGGAAGCATATAGAGCACAATTTGAGCTCCTGCCAGAAATGAATCAATGGGCACAGGAGCAGAAAGGAACGAGCCTGAAGGAACAACCACTGGAAATACTTGGACAGTTGTCAGGAGACGACAGGCACAACTATAGAGCACTGGTAGCTGCTCTAGAAATCAAGTATGGAACTCAAACTCAGTCCAAAGTCTACAGGGCTAGGTTTAGGACTAGAGTCCATGCTAAAGGGGAGAGCCTGCAAAAGCTGGCACAGGATTTGGAAAGTATGGGACACAAGGCCTACCCAACTGCACCACCCGATGTCCTCAATCTGTTGCTGAGGGATCAGTTTGTAGACACCTTCGACAGTCCACAATTGAAAATACAATTGTAGCAAGCACACCCCTCTACTATACAAGATGCAATGGCCAGAGCTCTTGAATTAGAATCCTACGTTATGTCCAGCACAGAGATACCAAGGTTCGTACAGTCATCAGGATTTAAGGCCAGAAAAGGGCAGCTTTCAGAGAAGTTTGAGGGACTTTGTTGGCACTGTAACAAACACATCAGCAAGTACTTAAACTGATTGTTATAGTGACTTAAGTTAGATAGGTCTACTAAATCAGCCTGTTACTGTTCATCAATACAAGGAATGATCACTCTGTTCCTCAAAAATCTATAGCTTACAGTTTTGTATGAAGTATATGCATGTTGAATTCTTAACTGATCCTTGACCTGGCTTAGACTGAAGTGTTTACCTAATGCTTTTGCTGGCCTATATAAAGGCTGTACACCGCCATAACTAGCAGAATGTGAACTATTATGATAAATAGATCATAGAGTCTTTTCTATATTAGACATTATTTATATGCGTATCATTACGTAAAACAGATTTCATATTTTTATCTATAGAATTTAAAATTTTATGAACGGGTCTTTCACGAACTTTTGGTTGATACAGTGAGTGTACTAGTTCTTCAGGAATAAGAATAATTTGTTTTGCGTTTTCCATTTAAAGTTCGGCGGCTATACCAATAGCTGGTCCTGCCAAACCGTAAAAAAAAGTAAAGAAAGTATTGGTGCTACGAGTAATGGCACAAACCCTTCTTTCTATACGAGTAAGCTTATTTTCTGATCAACTGATGTTTTCTTATTTACTAACTCTTTTCAATAATGACCTGTATCATATAAGTTTCTGCTTTTGCATGTTTGTCATGGGCATGTTACCCTTTAAAACATTTAAAGCATATCCGTATAAAATCGTTTTTAACTCCGGCGATTACACCTTTAACTTGTTTTCGTATTGCTTTAGTTAATGCTCGGAGCAAATCATTGTGTTCTTTAACTCCAGGTGTCATGATGAATAAATGACAAAGGGAGTGTGTGCGAACAATACATATAAATCTATTTATTTACACATATATTTATAAAATTGTTTACAATCCATTTAGATACAGCATCAACTTTTTTAACATTACAATGCTAAGTTGTTTCATAATTATGAATTGGACAGGGTAGAGTTGATTTATGAAGTTGATTAACTCTGGGACAATCGACTGACTTCATATTATAACAAGGAATTTGGAGGAGACCTCTCAACAGTTCGGTTTTCTCATTCCCATTGGTAAAAATTATAGTAAAGTTCTGTCTTAGGAATATAATCACATTCCACAAATGGGATATTCAATGGTACCACTGTCCCAGAAGATGTGTTGATGTATCTAGTCGTCCATTGACACTGGTGGCAATCTGTTCCAAAAATACATTGCCTTGAAACAGTTGTTTAAAGAAGAACACAACTGCATAACTACTGACTAAACATATGATTGCTAGTTTTTAATAATGTATGGTCTATGCTTCAAATAAAATCCTTCAATATCTATAATGGCCACAGTCATGATGGTCACTAAGTTTTTATACGATGAAACATCAGTCTTATCTTACTTTGGTATATGCACTATAACTTTATCTCCAAGAAATAGTCCCATCCTCAATCGTAATTGGTCAGGAGTTTGCGGTTCCAAATCGATGATTAGATATCCAAATGTTTGCCGAATTACATCTTGATAGGCTTCTTCAAAGTATTTGACACATCTTGGAAACATCTGTCTCACTAAAACATCTATCTGAGACTTGTCTCTCCCATTCTTAAACAAAATAATATATTGAGAGTTTAAACAAATGTTACACATTTCTCTACCCTGATGAAATAGATTCTATACAATATAAAACATGGATAAATTCAAGTGGCGACTTCCATGGGTAAAAGGTTGAGACATTCGCTTATTTTCGCCACTTTCACTGATAAGATCATCAATTATGAGATTTGGCTTTCCGGGTTGTAAATAATCACGAACATTTTCAAGGTAAGCCTTCGACAAAATAGGAATAGTGTGTAGTAAGCTAATATACAACTGTTGAGATTTACTATAGAACCATACAATGCTTTTTTGGAGTAGGGTAAATAATATCGCGATAATTTGATAACACTTTGCTAACAGATTGAGTTTTACCACTTCCAGTTGGACCTGACACTAAGCAAGCAAAAGGGTGTTGTAAACGGTAGTCCTTCTTAAATTATAATGATATTATATACAATATGAATTGTTTTATATCCACAGCACCAGACTCTCACGAAGTAAAGATAAATAAATAGATTTAATATCCATATGGCAGTGTGTTAAAATCTGATGAAATGTGTCTTTTGGTGTAAATGTGGTGGTATTATTTACAATGTGATTTGCTAATGATAAATAGTGTTTTCATATTCCGACATATTTTCCTATCATTTGTTATTGTAATAGCATGCTGTGAAGAATTAAAAATGTCTAGGATTTTGCTCTTCATTGACGAGAAGTTTAACTTCTCATAATTCATAAAATTCAGAGTAAATCCTCTAATTTTGCAACAGGACTTTCTATCTTCACGTAAATATCCGTAATTCTTGGGGCCACCACTGTGATGTAATGTCCATCAAGCACATCTGTAAATTTCCCGAGATAATCACAACGGGGGTATCGTTAGTTTCATCTGAAATGTAAGCAACACTTTCAGTGTTATAGTAGAAAACAGACGAATATATAACGTTTCTAGTACATAGTGGCGGTCTTCTTAAATCAACACATGTGTTAAAGAGAGGGAAGTTAATTTATCGTTACTACTCAGGGGTAGAACAAGATGATAAAGTTTTCTTGGGGCTACAATTTTGCACTTAATGAAACCGAAATAAAATAATTATCTGAAAATTTTTTGTAATGATAATGGGATGACCAACTGCATACTCACAGCACTTATTTGACCATGGATATAGAGACATAAAGCCAACGTACTTGATCTTTTCACCTTCCTTCACATCGTACAAAAGTCTAGTAGTGTTGATTCTACCACCATAGAAACCATCCCATATATTAATCTGAAAAATTACTGTGTGGTGGATTTCATACATTTAAATTCATTTTCCCAGATCGAAATTACCTTATACCCCAGAGCTTCTAGTTTATATTGTCTGTTCAATATATGCTTTTTAACATACCACATAGGTCTATTTAGAACAACATTCATTGTGTCAGGATTGTAACGTGATAGTAAAACTCATATATATTGTTATCCTCCTTACAGAAGCCATCAACACTATAATGTAAGATTGTCACTTCACTACTATTAACCCATTCAGATGCTGCAGGTAGTCTAACCACTGTATACTTACCTGACTGTAGTTATTAGTTGTAAAGTATCCGTGGTTAGGTACAAGAGCTATATACCTTGTTGGATTAACCTTGCTTCTGTATATCCGAAAGGGTCAATATCACAGGTGGTGAGAAATTTCTCCCTAAACTGCAGAAAGCACCAGCAAAGTATGTCAACATCTGATTGACAGTACCTAAAGAGATAAAAATAAAAATATGTACAATAATGAATTCCTTTTTCATAAATTATTAAATAAAGTGTGACAATCATTTGTATCGTTATGTAATAACTCTCAACAATAAGACTATTAATTATGATGTATTTTTCTGGTAAATCTTATCTTGAAAGTCGAAGATGTACCCTTCTTCTCGACACTGTCAGTGCCAGTCCAGGAATATTTCTCTTACTGCTGCCCTGGTGTCGGGTGAATTATATCTTATTATATAATAAGATATTATTATCTTATATTATTATATCAGGTATAGAGCATCGATACTTTTGGTTTAACCTTGTGTTAAACAGATGAGGAAAAAAATCCTTTCTGTAACTTCGTTAAACCAAAAGTTTAAGGGAATGATGATAACACCGTAGTGATTAAATTGAAACTGTCAATAACCATAATTTTAAGGGATTTAATGGTCATAACCATTATCTTTCTGCCATTAGCAATAATGTCGGGATTGATGGATAAAATAATTTAAAATGAAATGACCGTCAAATCCTTTCATGTTATGAGCTATGGCTATGTAATTCTTATGTTCCTCGGAAAATAAGAACTCACAAACTCATCATATGCATTGTAGCCTTTAAGTACTGTCCCTTTACCGTTAAAATCGTGTACCACACAATAAGTCATTTCATGAGCTCCCATTTCTTGGTCAGTCTCAAAATAGAAGTAAACAAATTTTGTAGAATGGATGAAACATAGATGTGTAAAGGGTACGACAAATTATTTACATCTAGCATAACGTGTTTTGCCACATCTGTGAAAATCAGGACAATGTTTTCCTGTTGATAATAATGAAACAATTTCTGCATTGAAAGAAATTGTCACATGAAGAAACCATCTGTTGATTTGTATCTGTAACAGTTGACAGGTTTACAATATATGTTACAATAAAGACAAACCAGACGTTGATCGTTTATGCATTTATTATTGTAACAAAGATTACAGTAACTCGCACAATGATGCTTATTTAAACTCGTAAACCCCTTATTCAAAAAGAACAGTAATAAATTACCCTGAGGAAATTTTTCATTGACGTGACAAAGTCAAAATGGCTATCGTGTAACAGAGGAAAATCTTTTTGGGATATGAAGGACCTCGATAGATAACTCTACTGAAACTATTTGAAGAAAAAACGTTGATTTGAACGTTTAGATATTGTTCAAATTTCGCTATTTATTCAATTCCACAAGATCCTTCAGGAACAATAAATGAAGCACGAAGGTTTCTGGCCATCTGTATAGGTAACTGTCTTTATTGATTCTGAATACCCTTATAAGTTGGATCATTTCTAAGGTGTGTGCTATAACCAATAATGTTTTATATGATTGGCACTAATATTTGTGATCTTACACCAACCGCTACCTATGGGCATTTTTTAGGTAGTGACCTCAATTTTGAATGAATCATCTGATGTTATAGCTATTTTACTCTGATGAAAGTTTTCAATATTTGACAGGACCATGTCAGGTGGAAACACAGTCTTGTCACATAAACATTTACTAACCGGTTGGTCTAAATTATATGAACAGACATACACTGTAACTCTGTCTGTAGGTTTTAGGTGGGAAGTAGTCTCGTTCAGTATATCCACTAAATTATTGGTAGTAGAACTCAGAATATTTTTGAAAGGCTGCCCATATGAGTCTTTTTTTAAACATGATATTATATGAAGTTGAAATGGCATTATACTATTCTACATGTCATGTCGAAAGCTTACTAACATTAAACATATCACAGTGGGGGCGTTTACTAGATGCTTGTAAGAGAAAGAAAATATAATAAGTAAATATGAAAAAAATAATAAAAATGAAAACATATAATTCAAAATTTCAGTATAGATATAGGAAAATCTTACCCCTGTTTCATCTATGTCAGATGCTCGCTTGGATCCTGTGAAAGCCTGAAAAAAAGAAACGAATCACATTTTAAGTAACTCAAATACGAAAATATACAAATCTTCAACACAGATAATTAGAATATGACTTTGACACTGATAGTTGGAATCAACTTACCATTTCAACAGATAGCGGCTGGGGGTGCATTATCAGAGGTGGATAAGACCTGTATGAAGAAAGACATAATATCAAATGAGTAGAAATGAACACAGACTGTATAATTGAATAGCATTTAATACAGTTATATAAGTTAAAAGACACATAAAGTACAACTATTAAAAAACCATTAAAAATATAGGATTCGGTAATAGTTAGAAGATTCCTATAATTTATCGAGTAGCTTGCTTGGTTGTAAAAATGAATCTATATTAATTTGGTTGCTTTTTTATAGTAGACCTGTGATACATCATTGAATGAGAAATAAGTATAAATATATCAATTCTTGGAATATATATTTACAAATATACAGGATCTTGGAAAAACCAATGTTTTTTTGAAATATTGCGCAATATAATATATATGTACACTAAAAACACAGATGTATAGAATCAAAACAATTTAAAATCATCCCTGGGTTATAAGGAAGGTGTGTTCTTGTTTACTGTGGAATTGAACTAAAAATTCACAATGGAGAGATATAACAAAAGAAACCTGACATAAATATATATGACATATTACAATCCCTCCCCCTTTGTCAAAAGCACTGGTGCCAGAAAAAGTCGGGGGCCAGCACGACCCAAAGCATTCATTGAAGATAGCAGATATTCACTACTTTACAAAAAAAATGTTGTTGAGAAAATACGCCTAATTATACAGTCTGACTGAAAACTGTGTATAGTAACTAAATAAAAAACACCTAGGAATGGTGTAAAGTAACTAACATTTGATGGGGCAGTGCAATCACTGAAGGAAGTTGGTAAACTGCAAATTGTTTGCAAAATGGTGTCATACTTGACACACCTTGTTCAAATAATGATTTTAATTTGTAAACTATTAAAACTTTCTAGGATGTATAACGATTAATTACTGAAATGATAAACGGTAAATCACAGTTGTTGTAAAATTCATTTATTTAACGTTATTCTTTGTCATATGTATATTGTTTTCAATCTGTACAAACTTGTTGTTGTAAAGTTCATTTATTTAACGTTACTCTTTGTCATATGTATATTGTTTTCAATCTGTACAAACTTGTTGTTGTAAAGTTCATTTATTTAACGCTACTCTTTGTCATATGTATATTGTTTTCAATCTGTACAAACTTGTTGTTGTAAAGTTCATTTATTTAACGTTACTCTTTGTCATATGTATATTGTTTTCAATCTGTACAAACTTGTTGTTGTAAAGTTCATTTATTTAACGTTACTCTTTGTCATATGTATATTGTTTTCAATCTGTACAAACTTTCACATTACTAAAAAGCAAAATGATATTTTCCATAACACAGAGACAAAACACAGACTGATTTCTGGGGAAAACATTAATTAATTATTATAAAATAATATTATTGAAAATCGTATATAATATCTTATATTTAGCAGTAAAAGTAACCTCGTTTCTTGCAAAAACATCCGCTGACGTCAAGGGCTTGGACATTATTACATGCATATCAATCAACCTTAATTAACAAAGGTTAATTAGATATCAATTTATTTTATTTTCCATATTAATTAGTTACGTAACTAATTGTCTGTAATTATTTAATATGTAGTTTTTAATTTGCATACATCTAATTAATTGATTAATTCATTGTTTTGCATATTATTTGCATCTTATTAACCTTTAGTTAATAAAGGGTTAATTATATGTTCATATGTTTGCCTATTAATTACGTATGACGTCACACTTTCGTTTCCATAGTGCAATTTTAACTACTCACAGATTTGGCCAAAGGGTTTTCTTGTCTGTATAGTCACTTTAATGTTACTCCACCTTTACTCTATATCAATAATAAAACATACATTTCAAGAATAGTCAGTTTATACTGCAATGTACAGTAATTACATACCATGTAAATAAAGTATTTTCTTCTAAATAAATAAAAGGCTTAATGAGACAGCATAATAGTAATATTCTTTAAAGAACTTTGTTACTATGGTGATTAGAGTTCTTTAGCAAATAGATCGGTGGGAATGGAAGAAATGTAGGTGCTGAAAGAATTCAGCCAAAGTGTTACACATTTGTGAATGGAATATAAACGCACAAACAATGTGCCACCTACTTCCTTAACCAATTTACTACATAAATACAAGTCTATAATACAGTTAAGTGTGCAAAAATATATACGTTTCAGGACATGGTAAGATAATTATCAAATATTCTTTAGAGACGTGGTGGGGCAAATATTCTAGTCTTGCTCAGCATCAAATTATCTAAATCTGACAGTGACAAAAAGTGATAAACTTTTAAAGGTAAACATGAAAATAACCGCCAATTTCAGGACGAAATAAGTTAGTTATAAAAATTAAAAAAAAACGTCAGGAAATGCAAAATGTATGATTAAATATAGAAGCAAAAACTACAATCAGTACATTAAATAATAAAAATTGGATTTCTTGATCAGTATTTATAAAAACATTAGATGTGAAAAACTTTTTAACAGTAAGTTAAATCTATTAGTAACACTATCTCCCTATAGAAACACATGTAATATATAAATGAAAATTATAAACATAGTATAACACAAGTTGAAATCTGTACACAATCCTATAGAAGTACGGTAAAACCATCCACATTTGTAAAACACACATACATTTAATACATCTAGAAAAACCATCTGCTTATAGAACTTTAGTAATACTATCTGCATTTCTAAAACACATGTAATTCAAATAATTATATAAATGAAAACAAAAACATAAATTGAGACCTGTATGCAGCCCTACAGGACTGTCAGCCTTTGTAAATTGTACTTAATGCTTTACCTATAAAGCGAAACTGTAAAATCAATGTCATTAGTTTTAAGACTTTGTTACCATAAAGTTAATGTCATGTCTTTGCGTTCATCATACCAACACGCTCTATGGTGCCACTTCGTGGCTCTAGAAACAATTTCTGGACAACTTCCTCCTGTCATGGCGCCCTAGCAATGCGCCATCAAGTTCCACTTCGTGAAACTATGGCGTCATCATCTCAGGTGTATGGCACTATGACATCATTGTCTCTACCAATCTCCATCCTCTCCCTTTTGTCTGAGGTCGGCACACGTATGTCTTCCGCTGGCGGTGTGTCATGCAACAATCCCCCTAACTACTCACGATGTACTAGTATCTGCGCTCTGTCCACCACGGGGAATCGAATCCAAGATTTTAAGACTGTAAATCCGAAAATTTCTCGCTGACCCACCGGGATGCTAGTTTTTCGTACAATATTTATAATGTAAAGATAATTTTACATCTAAGTTGGCTTAAAGAGAATGATTATATATATATTCGATGACGAGGAACCCACTTTGAGACTAATAATGCTTGGAGACGGCTTAAATGGGTAATGAAGAAAACTTTAATATAAGTTTAACATAGCATCAAATGTACAACGGTTCGACAAGGTTTTGTCATCATCAGGTAATGATGACAAAACCTTGTCGAAACATTGTATATTTGATGTTATGTTAAACTTATATCAAAGTTTTTCCTATATTACCCATTCAAGCCGTCTCCAAGCATTATATATATATATATATATATACTTATGCGGCAAGTTGTTGCTTACTAAAGTAGAATAAAAGACTTGCTACATTCTTTCAGAAAGTATTCAGTAACTATTTGGTTTAGGAGCAGTTTGCTTTCTTCGTCTAAAATATTAACTCAGTTTTTATATCTAAAAAAAAAGCTAGTTCCTGTACTATTCATAAAATGATACTTGCTGTAAGAAACTCGTAAAGCTAAAACCTTAATTACTTTCTAGGTGCTAAGTTGATGCAGTAAAAACTTATTTAAGAAATAAATCCTGTTACTTCTGCATACGTCGATGTTAACGTACTTATTGGGCGTTGTGCCTTACACCGCCAGTACGTGGTGTTATGCAAGGTGGGACTCTGTCTTTCATAATTTTGTTTTCATAGTCTTTTCTTAAATTTCTTTTCTTCTTTTCTTTTGTCTCTCTACCTTTTTCCTTCCCAAAACTATATAGACAAACTTGTTATTCGAATTTATGTTTACATGAAGTTCTATAAATTTCACTGGTATCCAATAAGGAGCTTATGAAATATTTAGTGCAAGACACCAAAAGTTTACATTTGGATTTTTTATTACTTCTGTAGCAAAAATATAATTCAAAACCAACTTAAGAAAAGCCGAGACTCTGACTTACTTAATCGTCCGAACAACACATAAGATAAGAAGTGCGTTCTACAACAGAACTGTTCTTTATAATTTGACTTTTTTTTTGTTATACTTAAGAAAATATCAGATTTTTTGTAAATTTTTATTACGTTTGAGAAAAATACTATTCCTTCAAGTTTGTTTATTTGTTTTAGGATACTCGCACAAAGCTACTCAAGGATTATTTGCGATAGTCGTCCCTAACTCTGAATTGATAGATTAGAAGGAAGGCAGTTAGTTTACACCACCCACCGCCCACAACCCGAGAATGCGAAGCACAATATTTTCTGGCTGTAAAAGGACACGAACATAAAAAACACAGATTCATAGTTTCTCATACTAACCACTGGGCAGCGCTCGGTCCCTTCCAATTTAACCCATAAACCTGTATTTTATATGAGTTATTAATAAAATTGGCTTTTGGCGATGAAAGCCCTGGAGTTGTTTTGTTAACCAGAAGTATTTTCACTTATACTTTAGAAAGTTTTAATTTATGCATTTGTATTGAGCCATCGAGTGCTATTTGTAAGTAAATACGAATTATTCATTATGCAGAAAGAAGATATCGTTCTTACAACCGAGGTTGCAGAGGCTAACCATCTCATTTTACAACAACAACAACCAATAGTACTATGTTGAGTATTCATACATTACTTCTGAACATTTTTCCCTGGATTTAGTAACGTCACACCTGTAGTTTATCAAAGGACATGATTTAGTAACGTCACACCTGTAGTTTATCAAAGGTTGTGATTTAGTAACGTCACACCTGTAGTTTATCAAAGGTTGTGATTTAGTAACGTCACACCTGTAGTTTATCAAAGGTTGTGATTTAGTAACGTCACACCTGTAGTTTATCAAAGGTTGTGATTAGTACAACCTTTGATAAACTACAGGTGTGACGTTACTAAATCATGTCCTTTGATAAACTACAGGTGTGACGTTACTAAATCACAACCTTTGATAAACTACAGGTGTGACGTTACTAAATCACAACCTTTGATAAACTACAGGTGTGACGTTACGAATCCAACTGCATGCAGTTGCTTTAACAACATTATTTGTTTGGAAAAACTGTCCATGAAGACGAGTGATAAATCAAAACGGACGCGGAAAGATAGTCCTAGCGAACTTCCTAATTGTAGTTCTTACTCTACATGCGATACAGGAGCTGACATTATCATGTTGCAAGATGACAATTTCTAACAGCGGAAGGACATTGGCCAAATAATACGGTTGATTTTCTGATCCATTGAAATTCCTTATAATATTTTCATTTCTCGAATAAAGCACAAAATAAAATGTTCTCCAATATGCCTTCTTTAAATATGAATTTTCTGTTTGGTTTGGCTCATGAAGTCTGTTTTTGGAAGTAAGTATAAATAACTCAAATACATATTTATAATTTGATTGGTTCAATCCCAGTTTGTCGAAATAATTTAAATTGTGTGCAATAAGAAAAACAATTATAAAAACATATTTCTTTTTTGCACACAATAAAATATTGACTACATGTGCACTACTTACAAAATAACTGTTGATGGCGTGCTTATGTCGTGTATGTCTCAGATTTCTGGACCTGCGAAGCGATTAGTTATCTTCACTATTCCTTTTATTTAAATACTTATATACACCAAAGAATAAATGATGTAAATGTCAGCAACTATCAATAAACTCATTACGTTTCACAAGGATATCAGACTCAGGAGATCTACAAAATATTAAACCAGATTCAGACAGCCCAATAGAATCATAATGAAAAATACGAATTTGATTTTATTACGGCTTAAACTTTGTAAAATTTTAAGCATTTATTTGCACTCTTGACCAAGGGACTACCTCCAACATCGTAAGGTACAGATATTAAAGTAAACGATACATATAAAGCAACTGACTAGAAAAGCATTTAATATTGTATTTCATTCAACTGTTATAGTGAGAGTCGCCCTAGGGGCAGGGTCCGAAATGTATGAATGAATCTCTCTCCATATTCTCACTTACGTTTCACTGAAACATATATTTATCATTACAAGTATAAAATTCAATTTCATCATTTATAACACACACACATTAAAACAGCATTATACAACACTTCAAGTTCAGTCTGTTATCACCTTCTCGTCGGATCCCTCACCATGCTTGACGTAAGTTGAAATCTTTGTGTATAATGTTGCTCACACCAAAAATTTATATAACTTCTTTAGGCTTGTATAAACTTAAAATCTGAGGTTCAATCCACGCAGTGAACACAGCGCATATGGTCTTTTATGCAGTTTTGCTTGTTTAAGCCTACAAGACTTAAGAGCTGAAGACTTTGCTGTGCTGTTTTTTACAAGGTTGTTTGTTTATTTCATATTATTTGCAAAGTATTCTCGAGTTACTTATGTTTAATACAACTGCGTGAGGAAGAAGAAAATATTTTTTTATACCTTATTGTTGTTTTTTCTGTGTACATGCAATTACTGTAAATAAGTAACAAAGAAAACTGAAATGAATAGGATTATATGAAGTTTGAATGTAATTTATCTGTAAGCATGGAAATACTTAAGTTCATTAATGTGACTCACAAAATACAACGAAAAGAAAAACTTTTAAAGACACAAATATCTTTATTGCGAAGTTTCCAAACGTAGAATATATTCATCGTTAAACAAACGAGAAAAATATTTGGATTTTTCCAACTTTATTTCGTTTAAACAGCTAAAAACTGAGTTAAAACATAAAAAAGAAAATTCACGATATTTCTCAAAAGGAAATATGGCATTGTTATCAAACAACCTTCATTCATAGGTGATTTATTGATCTTTCCGACAAATTTATGAAAAATTCCTTTTCGATAAAAAAATTACACATTCCTAGAATTAAGTAGGTGCGATAATATATACTACTACATGTTAAGTGTGTTAGAATTAAGTAAGTGCGATAATTACATATTGAGTGTGTTAGAGTTAAAAAGATGCCATAATGTATACTATTACATGTTAAGTGTGTTAGAGTTAAGTAAGTGCGATAATATATACTATTACATGTTAAGTGTGTTAGAATTAAGTAAGTGCGATAATATATACTATTACATGTTAAGAGCTATTCGGTAAATTAACTTGTTTTTATACATATTGTGGTAAGAAATCAGAATGAATCTTTCACACACGATAACGTTTTCGATGGAAGAAGAATGGATGATGTGGTGGAAGGTAAATTATAGATGATTTCGCTGGTGTTGGGTGGGGATAGGTCAAATAGGTGACTGGAACAGACTGATATAGAAGAGGGCTATTTGGACCGAAGCGAGGTCCAGGAAAGTCAATAACATTTTGGTCTTTAGGCGACTGGCCGGATCTTACTGCTAACTCCTGATCAGCGTCTGCTGGAGTGATAATTTCATACCCTGCTCCCCCAACTCGGTAATTTACTACTTGTAAGGTACCATAAGGATCTTCGTAGCCATACTTTCCGATTACAGTGCCATCCACCCCTTTCTTCTCTTCTCGGAAGATCTTTGCAGGGCCACCACTATCCCTTGTGTCATATCGAAATTGGTAGCCATCTGGAGACTCAAATCTGAACAGTGCGGTAGCAATGGGAGCCAAGAGAACCAACAATAACTATAAAAGAAAAAAAAAGACGTTGCTTACTTGTGAAGTTTAATTGTATTTACCATTTAAAACTAACCACTAAGTTTCAGGTTTTAGTACCATTAGTGTATTTTTTAAATTTTAATTAGCATAATTTTAACCACAACTCTATCAATTAACCGAGATTAGTACAATTTTCCACAAATATATTTATTGATTCCCCATGATTAGCACAGTTCGAACCACAACTCTATTAATTAACCGAGATTAGTACAATTTTCCACAAATATATTTATTGATTCCCCATGATTAGCACAGTTCGAACCACAACTCTATTAATTAACCGAGATTAGTACAATTTTCCACAAATCTGTTTATTGATTCCCCATGATTAGCGCAGTTCGAACCACAACTCTACTAAGGAAACATAATTAGTACTCTACTAGCCACAACTCCATTAAGTACCAAGATTGGCACAGCTGCAATCACAACTCTATTAAATCTATATTAGCGCAGTTGTAGCCTCAACTCTATTAACTAACCGTAATTAGCACAGTTGTAACCACAACTCTATTAACTGAACGTAATTATCACAGTTCGAACCACAAATCTATCAATTAACCGTAATTAGCATATTTGTAACCTCACATTTATTAATTAATAGTAATTAGCACAGTACTAGACACAACTTCATTAGCTAACCGTAATTAGCACAGTTCCAACCATAATTCTATTAACTAACCGTAATTAGCACCGTTGTAACCTCAACTTTATTAACTAATCATGATTAGCATAGTTCTAGCCACAAATTTATTAACCAACCATAGTTAGCACAGTTGTAAGCTCAACTCTAATAAATAAATATAATTGTCATAGTTCGAAGCGCAGTTCTATTAACTAACTGTAAGTAGCACAATTGAAAGCTTTTGTTTGCTTGTTTGTTTGAAGTTAAGCAAAAAGTTACACAATGGGCTATCTGTGCTCTGCCCACCACGGGTATCAAAATCCGGTCTCTAGCTTTGTAAGTCCACGCTGTGTCACTGGGAAATCAATTGAAAGCTCAACTCCATTAACTAACCTTGATTTGTACAGTATTAGCTACAACTCTGTTAACGATCTATGCTATATTAGCTTCAATGACAACCAACTACATAATTTTAATAGACAAATTAATATTACAAGCAAATTGTTGGTTCTGATTAACTAAGTTAATATTATAGGAAGTTGCCGACTTTAATTAGATAAATCAACATTTTGTTCGATTAACCTTAATGACTCATTCATTTGGTTTAGTTCAATTTATGACTTGTTCGTTTTGTACATTGAAACCAAACCAACACATCTAGACTGAAACACCTGGTTATGAATGGTTACTTATTTGAACGGGAAATGACTAAATATACAATGTAAAGTGGGTTATCTCGATAACTGTGCTTCTAAAGAGAAAATCAAATATAAGTTGTCAAAAGATTATACTTTATTAAAAATTCTTTAAAAAGTACCATAAAAAAATGGATAAATAGAAGTGAGCACCTAAGTATCACAACTATCGTGTATTCTTGTTGTAATGCAATAGATGCAGTAACAGTAGTAATCATAATGATGGAGATAATCTTACTATAATGGACGTAGCGTGTATGTCAGTATCTATGTATCTAACCAAAATTCCTGACTGAATGACACCACAAACAAAATGGCATAAGAAATTTCACACTTTGGGTATTCAACATTCAGACAACTAGAAAAGTAACTGTGGTATGTTCAACAACCATTTCTTTATAATAGAACACAATTTTAAATAAAAGTACTCTTCTCACAACAAGAACACGGCTTTCACTAGGACTGTACATGAGGGTTTGATTATATCTTTATTGATGTAATTTGTAAAAGTAGTAATGAGAAACTAGAGTTTTTCAAAAACTATTATTTTTTTCAATAAACGCTACAACATTTAATATATAAAAACATTACAGTTTATATCAGTAATATCTATGAACATTCTTAGCTCTGTACATTGAGTAATTTTGATGCAATGAGTTGGACTAAAGAGCATAATCCGAATATTTTTCCCTACGCGCGGCTGGTTGTGCTAATACTAATAAATGATGATAATTATTGTTATTATGATCATCATTAATTTTTATTATTGTGAATATGATTATTGGTATGGTGTGTGTGTATATTTTAGTTGTAAATTCCAGAATGATTATCGTACAGGATCCATTAGTTTATATTATTAGACTGGTTACTTCTGTCACGTAGTTTGTTTATCAGATGAATAACAAAAATCATCACAAACGGGACTCTGACTCGAATCCCTTGATTCACGTAATGAGTTGTTCACGACAGTGCATCCCTATTAGCATTACAAACAAGTCGCTGGCACTGATTAGCTAAATTAATATTACAAGAAGTCGCTAGTTAGATTAGATAATTTGGTGTTAAACTAAAATTTATTGGCCTCTGATTAGATAATTTATTGTTACAAGCATGTCGCTGGGCTCTGATTAGATAAAATATTATTAAATAACAAAGCGTTTCAGCATAGGTTAAAACTCGACATTGCTATGGGAAAACGTTCGTCGAGAACATGTAATGAATTAAATTTCCTCTTTCCAAACACAGTAGCTGCTAAATGATAAGAAAAGTGGGGCTATTTTTTTCGATTGTTTGATCTGCTTTTAGAGAAAATCTATCAATATTAAAGATTGAGCTGGGTTAGTGACTTCAATTATACTATGTATTAGTAGATCGTTATACGGGTTTTTGGCATTGTAAATTGTTCCTAAAAAGTATTTCTTATTCTGTGTTTACAGGGAATAATCAGCTTTCGTAATCAGTGGTGTTCCTGTCCTATCTTACCGTGTCATTCTGTGCAGGAATAAAAACGAGTGTAAGAAGTTGAGTTTACCAGCTCATTACTAAAGACGTAGTCTGCATTCTCTCAGTAACGAGTCGGCCTGTAAGAGACTTCTTGATTCAGTAACGAGTCAGCCTGTAAGAGGCTTCTTGACTCCTCTTTGATTTTATTCGCTCATTCGGGGAAGGGTTAATGGTTTGGTTGCTGTTAAGTTCAAAGCTATACATTGAGCAATCTGTGATATGTCCATCATGGGTAGCGAATCCCGAATCTTAGCATCTTAAGCCTGCAGACTTATCGCTGAGCCACTGGGTGGCGAAAAATTAATGTTATACAAATAGACCCCCCCCCAAAAAAAAACAACAAAAAACCCGAGTACGCTGATATTTATTCTGTCGTGATTTTTATTTCAATATATCACTTTCAACATAATGAAATCACATAGCAATTCTTTCATAAGTTACAACATAATATTATAGACTTGAACAATATGTCCAAAGAATACACGACAAATAACTATTATTGTTTGGGAAGTAAAATGGGCTAATTCTTTTAAATTACTTTACAAAATGTTGACGTCACGTTTCTCAGTTCAGTTGTTTAATGTTATAAAATGTACTATATTTATACAATAATGTGTTGTTTCTATACAAGTGACCTCGTGAAAAGTAAAAATGAAAGTTTTGATTAGTATTGCTTCTTTGCTTTCACAACCATTTGTGGATGTTGCTCTGATGAACAGCAGGTGGTCACATCTAGTTGTATTACTCGACCTTTGGTTATACATTTGGTATTTTATTGAAGATCAACAGTAGATAGATTCCAGTAACTGGAGGTTCGCAGAATATCAAGTAACAAAGTATGAGTTCGTCTCAAATGAAGAGTTTAAACACACACAAAAAATGCAAAAACTGCTATGTTCACTAAAAAAAACAGACAGATACAAACATAATAAACTAAAACAACTCGAAGGAACGTGTGTTTGCAATGAATGTGTTGGACTGTCGAGATACAGAAATGAAGTAAAACAATTAGTGAGCTCTCTCTCTCTCATCAGTCTAGTGTGCCCTCCCCCCCCCCCGGAAGGAAAAATATAGTTAAATTACAGTATGAAAACAGCCACTCAACCAAATAAATTAACTTCTAAAACGAAAATAAACCTGCAGTAAAATCTATCTTCTCTATCCCCAAAGTTAAGTTACAGGTAAGAAACTGACTTTAAGTACTAACACAATTATAACTAATCGAGCCAGACTGCTCACGAAATGCTCAAAGTGTACGTGACTCACATTCACTGCTGTGCAATCACAGAATCATGGAAACCATGTGCCATTAACAGATTTGCCAACAGGAAAAGATAACCTTCTATCTCAAAACATTAGGGGTGAAGAACCAGCTGTCTACCCTGCAAGAGAACATACTTAATAGCCAACTAGCGGATCCGAATATAGTGTGCACAGAAGTAAGGAACGTTGAATTGGTTGCTTTAGCAACTCTTTGCATTCAAACTGAACTGGAATAAAATACAGAAATCTTGAAATATATATATATATATATATTAGTTATGTGGGTAATGAACACATGGTACCGTCTTGTACTACATACTCTCTCTCTGAATTGAAACATTTATTGGAGCTTTCTGCACTGCACGAAAATAGCCAATGATTATACGAAAACCAGTTTCAACATAGAAGTTCACTACAAAATGAATGAGATATTTACACATAACAACATAGCAGTGTCGGCGTGGTCACTACACAAAGTAAACGATATCTATATCTGACAACATGGAAAACATTTTCAGCGTGGGTTCAATACAGAAAATAGAATTTGTTTATATGTTTAGTCATGTGCAGATAAGGTTCCCTTCAGATTGAAAATATTTATATTCTTGTAAAATATATATATTAATAAACAATTATTTCAGCAGAGCAAATACCTTAGCAAGAGTTTTCTTGGCAAAACTCCAAATTAGGTGTGTTTGAAAACTACAGTTTAATCCACTGCAACTGGCCTTTAACATACTTTCTTTATGATTCATATTATAGAGAAGATTCGCTGAACAATATTGTAAGCTGTTCTTTTAAATCAGTATATCTAACATAACTAACTGTAGAAAACAAGGGTATAGTTCAAGGCTGTTTCTACACACCCACTCTTACGTTTTAAGCCCCCCCCCCCAGTGGCACAGCGGTATGTCTGCCGACTTACAACGCTAGAAACCGGGTTTCGATACCCGTGGTGGGCAGAGCACAGATAGCCCATTGTATAGCTTTGTGCTTAACTTCAAACAATTCCTACGTTTTAGGAAATCATCGATTCATTTCTTCAACTATTGTAAAGCACTGACCTCTTCTACAGCCAATCACACTGTTATAACAATAAAACTGTTTTAAATGAAGCCTAGCCTGTCTTTTCCAAAATTTAAACTTGTGTACTCTCGTCTAGCGCTCTAACCATCAAGTCATTTATCTTATCATTAAATAATTGCACGTATCATTACAGCTATTCTTATATATCATTAAACTTATACTTTGCACTAAGAGTTGAATCCTCTCCTTTCTAAAATCCTGTAACCACCCATGTAAAAATACATAAGCATAGATGACTACAGAAAATATTTATCTTACGACAAAATCAAAGAGCTTGTTTCACAAAATGTAATACATGCAACAAAAATGTTTGAACGTCAATAAATGATAATAAATAAAATTGGTTCATTTCTGTATTAGTTCCATAAACAGTTTTTAAATGAATGGTTCATTTTACATATTTGTCCTTTATATGTCTAAATGAATGATTCATTTCTGTGTAAATCCTTTAAATATTGTCTAAATGAATGGTTGTGTATGTATTAGTGCTCTAAACAGTGTGTAAATGAATGGGCCATTTCTGTATTAGTTCTTTAAACAATGTCTAATGAATGGTTCATTTCTGTATTAGTACTTTAAGTAATGTCTAAATGAATGGTTCGTGCATGTATTAGTCCTTTGAACAGTGTCTAAATGAATGGTTCGTGCATGTATTAGTCCTTTGAACAGTGTCTAAATGAATGGGCTATTTCTGTATTAGTCCAATAGTGTCTATATGAATGGGTTATTTCTATATTTGTCCAATAGTATCTAAATGAAAGGTTCATTCCTGTATTAGTCCAATAGTATCTAAATGAATGGTTTGTGTATGTATTAGTCCTCTAAATAGTGTGTAACTGAATGAGTCATTTCTATATTAGTCCTGTAAATAATTTCTAAGTGAGGAACCCTTTTTATATTAGTCTTTCAAACAATGTCTAAATGAATTTTCTGTACGTACAATGTTGTAAGAGATTTTTTTTAGAATTCTCGCATGAAATTTCACATCGGGCTATCTGCACATGGCCATCCTTAATTTTGAACTGACAGACAAAAGGAAAGACAGCTAATAAACATCACCCATCGCTAACTCTTGGAATACTTTTTCCTCATTGAATATTGAGGTTTTACCGTCACTCTTATAACGTCCCAAAGTAAGGAGAGCGTTTTTGCAGCAATGTGACGCGAACCATGAATTCCAGATGCAAAGAGAGCAGGAGCTATTCATTTTATTAATGGCCACATAAGAGCTATTTTACATATATTATGCATATGTTTTTAAAACCAAAATAAAGGAAATTATATCATATTATGCGTGTTTTTACATTTCAGTTCAGTGTAGACTGTTTTGCATAAGTATACTGTGATATATATTTTAACTAGATTTTGAGTGTGATATCCATGGAAGGGGCAAGGATTTTGAAAAAGAAAAAATGACTAGATATGTAAAATTATTCATCTATGTTATTGGAAAATCATAAGGTATTTGTATTTCGATTTCATAATTTTTTCAAACTTGAGTTACTTGACCCCCTAATTTTGTTCTGCGGACGCCCTTGGTGACATCTATTTTAACTATGTTTTGAAGTACGATATCTACTTTTCAACATTTTGAAAGTGCTATCTATTTCTCGTTCATTTTGAGTGTGATGCACATTATTTCCTCGCTTTGAATGTGATATTAATTTTTCTACGTTTTGGAGTGTGATGCCTATTTTAAAGGTATTATTGTGTTGTTACATACATACATAAATATATTTACTTAATACAATTGTAAATATCTAGAGCAGAGTTTCTTAGTTGAAAGGTTTACTCTCTTTAGCAAATTTTTAAATTATTACTTTTATGGGACCTTGATTTTCTTCTTTTCCAGTGTTTACTAAATTTAATAAAATACTAAAAACAACTACAGCTAATTTATTATAGAAAATTTCCGAGTATATTGTCGTTTCTTTTTCATTGATATCACACATTGAGACATGAAAGACATTTCTTACATCAATACAGAGCTTTTGGAACTATTATGTTTTCCTTAAAATTGCAATACTTGTATATCAAAACAAATACAATGGCATAAAACTTACCAACTGCATTACAGACTTCTTAGTTTAATATAAGTCGAAGAAACAAAGTAATTTCTACAGATAGTTCTTGAATCTCCCGTTATGATTGATACACTTTTCCGAATTGGTTTGTCTTAGGCAGTGTTAACGAATACTTCTTTGTATGCAAAACGATATGACCAAAGGCTAGAAGATGAGGCGGCTTTAAATAGGACATGAGGACTTGTAATTAGTCACCACGTGTAACATCAGTATTCCAGCGGTGTCGGAATCTTTCGTGACAACGGGCGTACATTCTGGATCACACCCTATTTATTCTCTGGGGTTAAGAACCCAGCTAATGCTCACGGATTTCGACGTTTACGGTGATCTTTGTTAATAAAGAAAACATTGGGCGCCAAAGCCTACGTAAACCGAGATATTGTGGGGAGTGATTGGAGTGTGGGTTGTTATTGATAGATCGTATCGGGAGATGGTAGAAAAAAACCGGGTGTGAAGCAGTTTACTTTGGATGTCCACCAAGACAAGAGGACAACGGCACTCCACCCAAGGTATAGCGCCTAAGGATAAAGAGAATTCAAATTTTAGCCATAAACTAATATACAAGTGTACACTGAGCTTTAAAAATATCCGACAGATTTTAAAAGCACCCACGTCCCAAGTTATTTATTTGACCATATAAGGAATTAGCACAGGGCTTGAAATGAATAGTGACACCTGTTGGACTTTAATCTCTATATACAAAACGTGAAACGTAAAAAAAGCTTTTCTAGATTTAATTAATCTTATATCGGTACTTTCTGTCACTTTGTGATTGACATGGTTGTTTTATTTAAGGGTGATGAATAATCAACGATTCAAAAAATAAAAACACATTTTTTTCGAGTAAAAAGACCTGCGTAGGATCCACGCTCATTTCGGACCAATTTGATTTATTACACATATCGTATCACAGATAACATGCGTTTAAATGTGCTATCACGATACTAAACATGATAATTGTTCAGTAAATTATCAAAGAGTATCCAACTATTTACAAAGAATGATAAATTGATTCATGTCTAACACACATGAGATAGCTGGTTTTTTTATCATCTGTAACGTATCTAATGAACAGCGTTTTAACCCAGCTACATGATAAGCCTTCGAGTTGGTAGTTTTGTCTTAAGCAAACAAGAACATCAAAGGTTACAAAACCAGACATCATGTGACTCAAGTAAACGTGTATATTAAAGGTTATAAAACCATATATCACCTGACTTAAGCATGCACATCAAGTATTATACAACCAAACATCATGTGTCTTAAATAAACTTGTGCATCAAAGGTTATAAAACCAGACATCGTGTGTCAGAAGTAAACGTGTACATCAAAGGTTATAAAACCAGGCATCGTGTGTTTTAAGTAAACGTGTACATCACAGGTTATAAAACCAGACATCATGTGACTCAAGTAAACGTGTATATTAAAGGTTATAAAACCATATATCACCTGACTTAAACATGTACATCACAGATTATAAAACCAAACATCATGTGTCTTAAGTAAACGACTACATCAAAGGTTATACAACCAAATATCATGTGTCTTAAGTAAACGTGTACATCAAAGGTTATAAAACCATATATCACCTGACTTAAACATGTACATCACAGGTTATAAAACCAAACATCATGTGTCTTAAGTAAACCAAATATCATGTGTATTAAGTAAACGTGTACATCAAAGGTTATAAAACCAGACATCGTGTGTTTTAAGTAAACGTGTACATCACAGGTTATAAAACCAGACATCGTGTGTCAGAAGTAAGCCTGTACATCAAAGGTTATAAAACCAGGCATCGTGTGTTTTAAGTAAACGTGTATATTAAAGGTTATAAAACCATATATCATGTGTCTTAAGTCAACGTGTACATTAAAGGTTATAAAACCAGACATCATGTGTCTTAAGTAAAGGTGTATATCAAAATGTTATAAAACCAGACATCATGTGTCTTAAGTCAACGTGTACATTAAAGGTTATAAAACCAGACATCGTGTGTCTTAAGTCAACGTGTACATTAAAGGTTATAAAACCAGACATCATGTGTGCATGAGTTTGGCAGATATTTAAAACTTGTAAATGAAAACTTCCATTAATTAACAAATGACTTCCGGTAACCAGCGATTCGTCATTCTATCTGAATACTACTTTAACTCCAATTAACAGAAATGTTATTCAAGTATTCAGCGTCTCTTTATATAGCAGTATTACGAACGGAAGTGCTAGGCATATAACAAAATGTTTAGAATCGATACTATAACAAAAAGGCTAGGCTTATAAAACAGTGTTTGGAATTGGTACTGTAACATTTATACTCATAACAGGGAAAACGACCCTCCATTATGAGGGTGGTTGATTCCTCTGAGACCTCCATTTTCATTCTCTACCATCTTTCTGTCCTAGTATATAGATGTAAAGTTAGTGCCAAATCTGTACTTTTATATTTAAGTTTGTTTTATTTTGTTTCAGATGCCCCGTTGCAGTGTACAACATATCGAAGATAAGTTCCTGTGTTCTTTTCCATATACTGCCTGACGAAGGGCTATTGCCCAAAACATTGCAAATAAATATAAAGTTTTTGTCATAGACGTGTGTTTTACCAATTTTGAACACTTGTTTTTCACTATTTCATAATTTTTCTACGTCTTGCGTCCTTTCCTACTGACTGTAATAAAAAGACTAGGCATATAAAACAGTGTTTGGAATCGATACTGTAAGAAAAGACTAGGCACAGTGTTTGAGATCAATACTGGAACCATAAGGCTATGCTTGTAACACAGTGTTTAGGATCGGTACTGTAACCATAGGCCTAGGCTTGTAACACAGTGTTTGGAATCGGTACTGTAAGAAAAGACTAGGCATAGTGTTTGAGATCAATACTGGAACCATAAGGCTATGTTTGTAACACAGTGTTTAGGATCGGTAGTGTAACCATAAGGGTAGGCTTGTAATACAGTGTTTGGAATCAGTACTGTAGCTAGCCATAAAACAGGGGTTATAACACAGTATTTGGAATTAGTACTGTAACCATAAGACTAGGCTTGTAACACAGTGTTTGGAATGGTACTGTAATCATAAGGCTACGTTTGTAACATACTGTTTGGAATCAGTAATGTAATAAAAAGGCTATGCTTGTATGTAATACGTTGTCGAAACGTTGTACATTTGCTGTTATTTTAAACTTATATTAAAGTTTTTCTTCATTATCCATTCAAGCCGTCTCCAAGCATTATTTTAACACTGTAATGATAGGACTGGACTTGTAACACAGTGTTTGAAATCAGTAGTGTAACCATAAGGATAGGTTTATAACACAGTGTTTGAAATCAGTACTGTAACAATAAGGCTAGGCTTATGACATATTGTTTGGAATTCGTACTATAACCATAAGTCTAGTCTGGTAACAGAGTTTATAAAATCAGTACTGCAACCAAAGCGGATAAGATTTTTAAAAGTTGGGCTTTTATGATGATTATAAGAAGATTTATCTTTCTAATTATACCTATTCAACGAGGGTAATTGTTACGATAGACCAGTGTGTTCACCGCTTAAGGTAAGATTACTAATATTCACTATCCTGCTCTTTGCATTTGAAATATGATACTGATTATAGTAATCTTACTTATGCAATGGCATCCGTCTCCGGCGCCGGATCTATTTAAGGATTCCTTGATAGAAAGGTAACACCCTTCTGTGAAACTGTTGGGAGAAAAAGAATCTCAATTATCTCATTCCTTTCACTAAACTCGTGTAAGATAAACGACGAGAAGCAATGACGAGACATATGATCACGTTACAAAGAGAAAATTATTTCATTCTTATTGCAGTCACGATTTCTTACCAATGTCACAGTCATAATTCAACAGAAAATGTAGGCCGTAGCAACGTTATCGTTTTAGTATACAACTAAAAGAGACGAATGGTTTGATTACGATTAAATTAATGAGTGATTTTATTTTCAAAGCTACAAAGGCTGCCTTTTATGGAGGATGTGATATTTATTTGCCCATATGTTTCAAAATACGTCCGATATCATAAATCCAATTTTTTTTTTATCTACTGCTTTATGCGGTAGATTTTTCACAAAAGAATGGTTATATTGTGGCACATTAACACATGACTGTTTCGAACGTGATACATCTATATATACGTAACCCTACTTTAAGACTTTCATACTAAGATGTTTCTATTGTCACACATCTACACATGAGTGGTTCTACAGTCCAGAACATTTATGATTTGACGATGAAAATACTGCAACAGAAATAACTTTAACTGTTTTAGGTAGACTGGAGTGTTTTTTTTAAATATATCAAAAATCGAAAGCTGTGAAAATTGGAAAAGGGATTCAAATCTTGGAATAAAAATGTGTCCATTTAATCCCATGTTAACAGCATTGACGTCTGATGCATAAATAATATTTTTGTAAACTTTCACTATAGTTATCTGATCAATCTCATAAGAACTGAAACTGGGTACTTGAAAGAAATTATGAATGTATTGAAGCCCTTAGAACTTATTTTAATAAAGCAGCACCTTGTGGCAATCATGCGTACACCCCAAACTTTCAATACAATTGACTCAGCACTTTTAACTAACACCAATTTGATACAGCCATATAGTCCATATATAGCTAATGAATTACAGTAGATTGATATCATTGTTATTGTAACGTATTGCAATGATAAACTTTTCGCTTATACTCATGACACGAAAACAACCCTCTTAGGTTTTGTAGACAAGATGGCTGAGTATACCAAACTGGATCTGACACCGAGCCATATTCACAAAAATATATGAAAATAAAGCTGAAGGAAGACTTTGGTAACCAAGTGATCATCACTACAATAAATGGCAAATCAAATGTGATAATTATGCGCCAGACCACAGAAGGGGAAAGAAAAACGTATAAAGAAGCCACTGCAAAGTTTATATGAGAACATATTTAGACAACTAAAACAACATCTGAATCATATCCAGCATTGAGTGAACTTGAATCTGAAGAATCCTATTAGCCTGAAAATATTTCTAGAATATATTCTAATAGGATAAGGTGACGGTGTGAAAATAGCATCTATTGGGCAGGCCATCATGCAGGCAGCAAGACCTTGAGTCATTTTATCCCCACTCGAGATTGCACAAGCTGTGCAATTACATCATCATTTTGCTTCTCGGTTTCTCATGGACTCTATTCTGCAACTCATAGAAAGAGGTGCAATGATTTGCACAGAATGCAGTGGTAGATCAAGACATGGACATACTTAACAATAGCACAAAGTTTGTTCATTATGCAGTAGATAATGTTAATCACAACAGCCAAACTTTAGATGGAAATGACACATTCTATGGCATGGGCATCATAGCTATGGTCACCCCAAGAATAACAAAAAGTCATCCTGTCCCCAGCTAGCATGTTAGTGTGAAAGGTATAGCAATGACTAGGTATATACAGATCCAATATCACAGACTAAACAACAAAGCCGTTGTAGAGCTGAAATGACATAATGACACGAGACCCTCCTGTTTTGTTTGGCTTCCTGCAATTCGTTCACCATCCACCAAAGTCATCCATGATATTCCTGCTAACGATTGACATGAGCTCATGTGTCACAACATGCATTCACTCAATCCTTAATTACGTAGCTCAGCATACTCAACGTCATGGTATACCAACAATCATAACCTTGTATCAGAAATTATGGTGGAAGGTATTATCAGTCATTCTATCCCAGCCTGAAGGAAGTCTATTGTGACAAATAATATTACGAGTAGGTACTTTCCACATGCAGGTGAGTTTTCTTGGCAGCATAGGTCATCGTATGGCTGGATCTATTGTGAAATAGTTGTTAGAGCTCATATATGCAACAAAGGTAGTGGTGCACATCCATATAGGAAAGGCTATTTCAAGGGCTGTGCACGTACATTTTATGCTGGATGGAGGTTTGAATGGGCTTCTACTGCCAAGATCCTTAAATGTTTCAATTCCGAATATAACCAGTGAGTGTCAACATCAGGATTTTAGTTCGGGATATTCTCCTCCAGCAGATAATCAAGTTCATTATATGAAGAGCTGATGACCTAAAACAAGTCAGCAGATGAAATGTGTAATACCAAGAAGAGATACCTCATTTGGCTGTCTCAGGTCATCTCTCTATGTAAAGTCAGCCAGGATTTACTTACAGACTATGCTCAACTTGAAGGATGAACATTCTGATGTACATAATAACTTTGTAGAAGGGTTCTATTTTGTCATGAGAAGTAGTCGTCCTTTGGCAGGCTTGTCTACAGACCTGGTGATTGAACAGGTTCTTATGAGAAGCATGAAAACAAATGGGAGTTTGACGAGGGGAAGGAGATTGAATGAATAGCAAAGACTGACATGGCTTATGTCCATGCCATCTTGTGTAGAGCTAAACAGAGCCCTACAAGAACTCACTGGGGTCAAGTATAGCACAGGCAAGCAGAACAAGGAAATGCACAAAGTGAGACAGCATCATGAGATGAAAGATACACACACTCTCCTGCTTGCTCTAACTAAAATGAATCCACTTAAGAATAATCTCTCTCTCAGAACTATCATGACGGAGTGAATGCAAGTAGTAACGTTGATGTACATAATGCCAAAGCCATTAGAGAGAAGATCATGGATTCTACGACAAACCAACCAATTGGTCAGTACACGTTCAAGTGTAGTGACTAAGCCATCACACTAGATTCACAATCATCAATACGAATTGGTTTTAATCAGGTTCAAGTTGAATTATATCTCGTTATCCAACATCTCATTGTTGCAGTGAAGTCATCTGATGAAACAAAAACGATGTTTCGTTTAGAATTATTCTGTCATTCACCTGCTCTGTTTGTTAATTCACTTATGATGCGAGAACCCCCAAAAATATGTACTCGCTGAAGCAATCTGGTCAAGGTTGACATCAGATATTGTCTGACCAATTGGTGAAGTGAAGTACGTGTTGGATGATGGAGCTTTGTTCCATTGCACCCCATGACCACGTGGATTTCCTACGTATATAGAATTGTGTATATTATATTGTGACTATGTGAAACAGAGGTTTGATCGAGTAACCATTTAATTCTTTTTGACGGATAGCACCATCTATTCACGAAGCACTGACACATCGGTGGCGAGTACTAGGTAAAGAAGGAGCCGAAGTTAGTTTCACTGATGAAAAAAAGATGATGACAAACAAGGATATATTTCTTGCAAACGTAAACAAGAAGCAAAATTCCATCAAGATGCTAAATGATTACCTGCAGCCAAGCAGATGTGAGGCTCGATATGCTGAATAAGATGTTAATTTGTTGATTGTGCAGACAGCAGTGCAATCTGCAATCATCATAAACACCGTTCTGGTAGGAGATGACACAGATATCATTGTCTTTCTCTCCTTTTATGTTGATCCAGATGTCTGTGATTTGTTTATGAAGAGCTGTATATGGAATATGAAGGCAGTGAAGCACAAATTTGGCCAAGATCTATGTGACAACATCCTTTTTATTCATGCTTTATTAGGACCTGACACCACTTACCAGTTATACGAACTAAGACGAGGAACATCACTTAAGAAATTTGCTTCCAACAAATACTTTCGATGTCAAGCAGAACAGTTCAGTAAACCTAATGCGTCTACAGATTAGGTTGTAACTGCAGGAGAAAGAACATTCGTATGTCTTTACTATGGCAAATCTGACAGTACAAACAATTTTGTCAGAAGGTGGCAGCAAATAATTTGCTTGTCCAACCACAGACCTTATCTCCAGACATCCACAGCAGCAAGTTAACAAAGTGTACCTTCAAGTAGAGCAGTGGATGGGTGTATCCCACCTGAGCGTGTTGGACTGGGGATAGAGAATGAGTGACATCCAGCACCTGACGTTCTGTTACACATAATTCGATGTAACTGTTCCACAGATTATCGGTGTATGTGCTGAAAAAAACAACCTGGAATGTTCTCCTGCATGTGGTTCGGCTGTTCTAACTAGTTTCCAGGGAGGATCACAATGCTGATGACTAATGATTGATAAACAAAACTCTTGGGACAGTATTAAGTCGTTTTCGTTTTAGCTGAATTTTAGACCCAATATGTAGAATTGCTTTTGTGTGATATGTTTTTATCTATGGCAGTGTTATGCTTCATACTCTCTTGTATTTATAATCCAAGCTAGTGACACACATTTTGTTGTTGAGTAAATTCGTATTACTTCTGAAATTTTAGAGCTTGATATTTGTGCACTATTTGACTATTTCTGAACAAGTACGCCCATGTTTTAAAGTGAACAAAAATTCTTTTGATCCTTTGTTACTGTTTTTGGTAAATAAGCATTGTCAATTTCATACTACACGTGTAATTATTTTATATACATGTAAATACCTTGAAAATAGTATTACTTGTAAAAAATGTTAGTTACAAATTAGAAGTTTAAATTTGATATTCACATTATTCACGCTATCGGGCTAATATTATTTTATATTGTATTTTAGTTTCATAGGTGAAATTATCGACTTTGTTAAATATATTTGTGTATTAGTAATTGTTGGAGACGGCTTGAATGGGTAATGAAGAAAAACTTTAATATAAGTTTAACATAACAGCAACTGTACCTGATGATGACAAAACCTTCAAGCCATCTCCAACCATTATTAGTCTCAAAGTGGGTTCCTCGTCATCGAATTCGATATTTGTGTATTGTTATTAAAACATTTTATATTTCAATTACGGTACTACCTTGTTTATAGAAAGTATTAGTCATATATCAGAGATCCCCTAGTAGCACAGAGGCATGTCTGCAGACTTACAATGCTAGAAACCGGGTTTCGATACCCGTGGTGGGCAGAGCACCGATAGCCCTGCGTGTAGCTTTGTGCTTAACAATAAACGTATCAGATAGTGTATTCTAATAACTCAAGCTAGTTGTGAATTTTTGGCTTGATAATAAAAATGTATTTTTCATGAAAAAAGCAGTCAATATTAAGTATGCCATTTTGTTTATTGGTGTCTTTATGAGTATCATCTTCATGTTTCTGGATGTTTTTCATGTAATAAAACTCTATCACTCATTCGTCGTCGCGAAAGTAAGAATCACGTGCCAAAAACAGAAAAATACATTGAGGGGGGTGTCTATAAGTGAGTAATTTTGACTAAGTTCTTTAATTGTTAGAGCTTTAAACTTTTAGTATGCTATCTATAATTGGTTTGTGCTTAAAAATACTAATATAGCTTCTGTTGCATTTAGTTTCTATCTAACCCAATTTTGGCCATAAACATCCTGGACTACTCCAAACATAAAGAATTTTATTATATTATAGCACATCCACACGAGCGATCCAATTGTTACACATCCAAACATGAGTAACTTCATTGTGATACATCAAAGCGTGACATATTCATAGCTGAGAACTGTTACTGGTGCACCCTTGAAGATTTGAATGATGAATCAAAATGATGTGCCAACGCGTATTAAAACTGTGGAACTGTACTTTAAATTGCAGCTCTGTTGCTGCAAATCAGAAAGCTTTCAGAAGAGAATTTCGACGTAGAGATGTCCTTGTCGTAACACCATTCTCTCTCTCTCTTTAGTTAAAAAAATTCGTGAAGATGGAAGTGTTTGTCCATCCAAGCTCATGATACATCCCACAGTGAGAACAGAAGAAAACATCGCTGCAATACCTGCAGCAGTTGAAAGAAGTCGACCCGTCGCCTTTCAGCAGAACAAGTGTCAGATGTATACTCCATGGGGATCTTCACTTATGGTCGTACAAAATCCAGACTGTTCAGAAACTTGAAGATGCAGATTTTGAAAAGCGTACAACTTTTTCTAGTTGATTTCTTTATAAATGTGAAGAGGATGACAATTTCATTAACTGTTTGTTAATAAAAGATGGACAGCATTTAATGGAGGTAATTTTTAAGAAGTATATTTTTTGTACTAAACTCCCATGTTTGTACTTCACTACAATATAATAAAAAATGCTTTTTTGGTGTTCAGCTTTGTTGTGTTACAAAAACAAATATATCATATATAAATGACGCACCCTGTATTATGAAACAAATACACATAACTTGTTTTGTTGTGATACATCTGCACATGAGAGGTCTATTGCGACACATTCATTTATAAGAGGTTATATCCAAAAATGTGGTTATGCTCATGCATGATTGATTTTATTGTGATACAAGCATACATAGATATTTCATTGTGACACATCCATAATCGGTGACACATTTTCACACATGAGTGTTTCTATGTTCATATGTCCGTAAATTAACGATTTTGTTATGATACATGATCACACAAATATTGCTATTATGACAAACCATACATCAATGGTTCAACTGTGACACATCCACACATAAGTGGTTTTACTTGATACAAACATATATGAATGCTTTTATTGTTATACAAATATACATAAAGGTTTCTGTTGTGGTACATCAATACACGAGTAGTTCTTATGTGATACATGCATACATGATAGAGGCCACTTTGAAACGTCAATACGTGACTCTATTGTAACATATCCATACGTGAGCAATTCTGTTTTTGACACATCTACATGAGTGCTTCTATTTTGGTACATCCATACTTGATTTGTTCCATTGCGACACAATCATACAGGAATGTTTCTGTTATCACTTATAACTATATGAGTGGTTCTTTTATGATGCATCCATAAAAAGTCATTATGTTGAGACACTTCCATACGTGAGTAGTTCCATTATGGAACATTCATGCACATTTAATTCTATGCTAACGTATTTATAGATTAATTATTCTATTTCGACACATCCATATATGATTAGTGATCTATTCTAACACATGATTGGTTCTATTTTGATACTTCCGTTCATGAATTATTCTTTTATGATACATTCAACCATAAATGTTAATATTGGGACACATCCACAGATAAGTAGTTTTATTATCACACATCAGCCCACAAATGTTTGTTATGATTATGATACACCTACACATGGTTGATACTATTGCGACACATCCATACATGAGTGGTTTTATTATCATACATCAGCCCACAAATGTTTGTTATGATTATGATACACCTACACTTGGTTGATACTATTGCGACACATCCATACATGAGTGGTTTTATTATCAT
>NW_013667600.1:210853-221284 GCF_000517525.1 Limulus polyphemus
GTTATGATTATGATACACCTACACTTGGTTGATACTATTGCGACACATCCATACATGAGTGGTTTTATTATCATACATCAGCCCACAAATGTTTGTTATGATTATGATACACCTACACATGGTTGATACTATTGCGACACATCCATTGTGGTTCCATTGTCACCAGTCATGTATATTAAACTGAACAAAAGCGAAGTATATAAAATCTGAGTGCAATAGGCACAAAGTTATCATAGCCGAGGTTTTTGTCAGAACGTTAGTATGTATTTATAGAAAGTATATCTAAAGCTTGTGAAGATCCATTAAATAGAAACAATGAAAATTGGCAAGGCTTTCAAAAACTATAAACAGCAACAATGCATGTACAGTACCTTGTAAAAGTATTCACCCTCCCTTAAAAGTTCCACATTTTGTTGCCGACTGAGCTTGCAATCATGAAACTTTCAAATGGAACTTTATATTCAGAATCTGCCATTCTACTCCAAACTGAGAAAGTTAAAATAAACGCTGATATTATATAAGTAAGTTAGATTTTCCAAGAAAATTAGAATATTTTCAACTGCATAAGTATTCAACCCCTTTACTACGGCAACCCTAAATCAGTTCAGGTGCAAAAGATTAGTTTAAAAGGTAACAAAATTGGTGTAATGGTTTCTGTCTGTGTATAATCAAAGTGGTTTAACTTGACTTCAGTGTAAATGCATCTGTTCAAGCTACAACTCACATTGTGATACGACAAACTAACCATGAAGATAAAGTGGTAGAGAAGCACAGATCAAGAGAAGGTTACCCCTTTGAGTACGGTGAAATCCTACATTAATTAAGAAGCGGGATGTGCTTCATGCCACCAAATCACTACCCAGATCAGGCTGCCCTTCCAAACTAAGCAGCCAGGTAAGTAAGAAACTGGTTAGGGATACTACTGTGAAGCCAACAATGACTTTGAAAGATTTGCGAAGTTCCGTGTCTGAGATGGGAGTCAGTGCTCATATATCGATAATATCCCAGTCCCTATACAAAGCTGGCCTGTATGGGCAAGTGACAAGAAAGAAGCCATTACTGAAAAAGAATCATCTTAAATCTCATATGGAGTTTGCAATAAAGCATGTAAATGATACTGCAGACATATTGCAAAAGGTTTTATGGTCAGACGAGACAAAATTTGAGCTTTTTGGTCTAAATTCAAAGTGTTACGTCTAGTGCAAGCCCAACACAGCAATTCATCCAGACAACACCATCACAACTGTCAAGCATGGTAGTGACAACATCATGTCAGGGGATGCTTTTCATCAGCAGAGATTGGGAAGCTTGTTAGGGGAAGATTGATGGTGAAAAGTACAGGTGAATCCTAGAAGAAAACCTGCTTGAGTGGATCAAAAATACACATTTCATCAGAACAATGACCGAAGCACAAGGCTAAAGCCACACTGGAGTGGTTTAAAAAAAAAAGAAATTGAATGGTTTAGTCAAAGTCCTGAGTTAAACCCAATGTAAAATTTATAGTGAAACTTGAAAGTTGCAGTCCATCAGTGATCTTCAGCAAACTTGTCAGAACTGGAGCAATTTTGCCAGGAAGAATGGGTAAAAATTACACTATCCCATTGTGCAAAGCTGGTAGATACCTATCAAAAAAAAAAACTCACAGCAATAATTGCTGCCAAAGGTGCTTCCACCAAGTACTGACTTAGAAGGCTGAATACTTATGTAATCAGCAAATTTCAGTTTAGATATTTTCTTTGCAGGTTTTTCTGACTTTCAACCTCGTCCACACATAACAGTGTTAAGAACGATCATTAGGGTTTTAAATAAAATCAAGTTCATTAAAAACAAATCGTTTACATTGTAAGATAGCAAATTTTATTTTTTATGATTATGGTTGTGCTTATCGTTCATTTATTATTTCTTATATCGTTTGGTTTATCTATGAATATTTAATTGAATTAAAACTCTAACTCATCTTCTACATAATCATTTGTATTTTGAATAAATATACATGTGTGTATGATGAAAGTAACACCAACTTTCCTAGCGTTGGCATACAGATACAATTAATATAGCGTAAGATTATGTACATTTATGATCACTTGAGGTTGTACTCTCGTGACCTACTCTGTGAATCAATACCCTGCCTTCACTAAGAGAGAGAGTGTCATGAGATAGTTATTGAAGGGTATTGCTACTGCTGTTTGTTACTCGGTATTGATATTGAAAGGTATTGTTTGAATATACAAGCATCGATTGAATAATAAACAAACTTTTAATAGTGAAGTAATTAAAACTGTAATAGATTTGTGCGATACTATACTTGTAATAAAATAGGGCACTTATTTATGTATTGTCCCAAGAAAAGAAAATATGTAAATAGGGAATAAAAAAATGAATGACGGGGGTCGGGAAACAACGTCAGGGACCAAAGAAGGGTGTTTTGATTCGAGTAAATGTAACATGTGTCCTGCAGATGGAATAACGAACTGTCAACAATTAGGATATTTTGAAGTAAAACTATTAGTTACAAATAGCATTGTAGACCAATGTTTTGTTGTCGTCAAAGATTTGGCTGTATCTTGTCTTTTTGGATTAGACTTCATTCAGCAAAATGAAGCAACCCTTAACTTCTTCACAAATGTTCTTGAATTAAATGTGCCATCTGTTAGGCATGACTTTGATACTGAAAAGATTCTGACTGAAAAAGTACAATTTTCACATTTAAAGAGCAAAGACTGTGAACAGTTAAAGTAACTTGTGTTGAAAGATGCCAATACTTTTAACAATAAACCTGGCCTCACAGGTTTCTCTGAATATAGTATATTGTAACCACAACAGCAATGCCAGTGTTTAGTAAACCTTATCGGTATTCTCCCACTAAATTACAAGTAGGTGAAATGCTTCTTGATGGGCTAATTGAACCCTCAACTTCTCTGGCTTCTCCAGTAGTTATTGTCAAGAAGAAAACTAATGATTTTAGGTTTTGTGTTGATTACAGAAAGTTAAATCAAGTCTCAGAAACTGACTGCTATCCATTGTATGATATTTTGAATGCTTTGTCGGAGCAACCTATCAGTACATTACTTATCCAGTGGATATCGGCAAATAACTGTTAAGATGGAGGATCAATATAAAACTGCTTTCATAACGGATAACGGACTTTATCAATTTAAAATGATGCATTTTGATCATAAAAAAGCACCGGCCACCTTCCAAAGACTTATGGATAAGGCTTTAACAGAAACAACTGAATGCTCCAAGACTTATATTGAGACATTATAATGTTTTCACCCACATTTGAACAACACTTAAAAGACCTTGAATTGTTTTTCTACAAGCACTTTGAAGCTTACTGTAAAAGTTTATAAAATGACATTTTGGCAACCAGAAGTATCATATTTAGGATTTAAACTATCTTCTGAAAGAATACACACAAATGATGACAAAGTGAAAGCTGTTACAGACTTCCGAAGTCCAAGAAACTGCAAAGATTTAAGCATAGTCTTGGGTATGAGTGCCTGGTACAATCAGTTTATTGCACACTTTGCTACAATTGCTGAACCTTTATATCAGTTATGAAAGAAGTGTATCAGGTGTAAATGGACCTCCCAGTGGTATGTAAAATAAGGGTCCACTAGAGCGCTTCCACTAAAAATATGAGATAGTTTGGATTACCACAGTCTGGGTTATAGAAAGTGGAAAATTGATAAACTATCACTCGGTTAACACACAGTTTGTCATGTGGGTTGTTTTGTCTGCACAACACACTACTGTGTGTCTTGATAAGACTGAGAGAACCTAATATGAATTATTTTTGTTTATGAATAGTTAAATGCGACATTCAAGGTGTAATTGACATATTTTCAATCCTTATAACATCATACACTTTTACTTGGCTGTTTAGGACATGTTCTGGGTATGTGTGTCATTACCTTAGTGGTACCAAACTTTGTTTGTACTATTGGGTTTTTCTACATTTCTGTCTTCACACAGTTCACTACAAAGGACTTGTATCTCTCCAAGAATTTGGTAAGAGAGGTTCATTTTGGTTGTTCCTCGGGTTATTATATATTTCTTCAGTCAGTTGATTAATCTTGTCGTATTTACAAACTACCAAAGAATACCTTTATGTTGGTCTATGCAGTAAGTCAGTAAATAAGATTCACTACATCTGCAGCAGTCAAGTCTACACCACGAATTCGAATGCCAGGCTGACTGTTAGTATACGACACCATTTTTGGAGTTGGCACATATTTGTTTCTTGAAGTTTAGAGTAAGATTCAAGGGATTTTCTTCTCCAGGCATGTCCATTATGTTAATTATTCAGCATTTGAAAGGAGAGAACTGCAGGTAAACCAACGCCATTAAATTCATCAAAATTTGCAACAGTCACTAGTTGTCATTGGTGTTATACTGATATACGCTGAGATATAGATCAATCTGGAAATGATTTTAAACAAATTTCTTATTCCTATAGACTGTCGATATGTAAATTTCTGATAACCACTTCTTGATACCTAAAATAAAATAAATTTATACATACTAAGAATATTCTTGGTCATAGAATATAATATCGTATGGCAAATCAAATTACAAATCGTAAACAAACACATAACTTTTATACGGAATATCATACGTGAAGTTAGCACATACTACACCTACCTTTGGCCTACCTGAGTAATAGTAATAGTTTCACAGCAGGTATATTCTTGCAATGGAAATAGCAACTTTTCACATAATATATGTTATGGTCAGCATGACGTTTTAGTGACACATGATGATTTGTTAATGTTACATTTCCTTATGTTTTCAATTGAAAAACATTTTGCGAAGAAATTTGTTCAATAAAACACTTTAGATCCCCACAGAAGGCAGATCCTCAAAGTGTGCGTGCTGTAGAGCTCCACAGCAAAAATATCGTTAAAGTGAAGATATAACTTTAGAACTCCACAACAGACATATCCTTAAAGTGGATATATCACTTTAGCCACAGTTAAAGTTAAAGTGGAGATAAGAACCTTGCAAATGACGTATATTTTGGCTTTGTGTTGAGTGAATACATTAAACGTTTTGAGGTTTCAGGGTGAAGTATTGCAGACTGTTCCTCAACATGAAGGGTGAAAGGATAATTCACACCAAAGTTCAAACTCATGTTATACTACGGTACATCAGTTGATCATCACAGAGAAGTTAGAATCGTATTATGGAATGTACCCATTAATAAAGGTATTATACTGAATGTCGAACTAATTAGATTTCATAAAAGAACTACAAGACTGTTTATAACTATATGTAAAATATACGCCATATATAGGTTCACTGTTCACATATATCACACGTTAGATACAGAGGCCAAATATTTTAGTAACTTCTGTACTTAAAAAGTTATTTTTCAGTTCCTATCTTCCGATCGTTATTTATATATTTCAGCTCAGGAGAAACAAAAGAAGAAAACGTAAGTAATAGAAGTACCTAAAAGTTAAAATGTAAACAGCTAAAATGGTATATGGTATTTATTTTATCCCATATACTAAAACATAACATTTATAAAAATCTAAAAGAATGTATGGTGTTTTTATATCTCATTTTGTAATATTTTAAAGAAGAAACCTCACCATAATAAAAATAAACTCAGTTTTGTTAATTATATAACGCTATAGAGAAAGCTTGTAGAAAGAACGCTAGATGGCAGCACATAAACTAAAAATAGTCACTTTTTTAACAACCAATTTGTTTTCAAATTCGATGACGAGGAACCCACTTTGAGACTAATAATGGCTGGAGACGGCTTGAATGGGTAATGAAGAAAAACTTTAATATAAGTTTAACATAACAGCAAATGTACAACGTTTCGACAAGGTTTTGTCATCATCAGCCGTCTCCAGCCATTATTAACCAATTTGTTTGTTTGTTTGAAGTTAAGCACACAGAGCTACACAATGGGCTATCTGTGCTCTGCCCACCACGAGTATCGAAACCCGGTTTCTAGCGTTGTAAGTCCGTAGACATACCGCTGTGCCACTGAGGGGCAAAGCTACTAATAAAAGGTTTATGAAAACTATTGTTTATTTCCTAATTCAAGTAAGTGTATTTCGATATAAAAGTAATTGATACACAAAGGTATAAGTAAAATTAATCATTGTTTTGATTTTTCTTAAAATAAGAGGAAAAACATAAAAGCATTATAAGAATGTAGTTTCCTTTATATCAGTAGCAGAAACAAAAATTATGTAAGTTGTCATTTGAAAGAAAATAAAACAAAATTCCAAAATATACAAAAAAAATGCTTCTTGTTTACTTATAGATTTTTATTAGCATTCTTTCTTGGAATTAAAATTTAATTACAAACGTGAATAAAGACATTCTTCAAAAGTTTCAAAACAATTAAACTCTCTTTCAAAGTTTAGATTCCAGAATCAATTTCCGTAGTGAACCTAACACATATAATCCATTTTATAGCTTTGCATTACAAAAACAACAGATTCTCTATAAGAAGTCGCTAGTTCTGCCATCTGTTAGCAAAAACTATATCATTGATAAAGAAACTACACTGATAAATTAAAAATTATACTGTTATATCCATGAAGCTTGTTTTCTTTGTTAATATTCTTAAAAAACGCATTTGTACATCGTTAATATTAACTGAGCAAATATGTGAAGGTTTTTAACGTTTATTAGACATCACTGTAAATTGAAGAGTATATATATGTATTATTGTTCTCAGTGACGGCATGAAAATATTGTTGATATTAACTGAGGATATACGTACATATGTGTTATTTGTATATATGTATTATTGTTCTCAGTGACGGCATGAAAATATTGCTGATATTAACTGAGGATATACATACATATGTGTTATTTGTATATATGTATTATTGTTCTCAGTGACGGCATGAAAATATTGCTGATATTAACTGAGGATATACATACATATGTGTTATTTGTATATTAAGACTACCATTTTTTATTGAGGTATAGGTCTGTTGCATGTTTCTAATGATGATAGGTATGTTTTCTTCATGTTTATCAAGACACATAGTAATGTGTCGTGTGGCCAAACAACCCACACGACAAATTGTGGGTTAATAACAGGAGTGATGGTTTAGTAATTTTTCTCTTTCTGTAGCTCAGACTGGTAATCCAAACTATCCCATATTCTTAGATAAAGGGCTCTACTGGACACTTATTTCACATATCAAATTTCAAGGCAATCTATTAAGAAAAACGCGAGATATAAAATTTCCAATTTCGGTTTAATTTCTACCTATTTTTTTTTCTTTTTCGCAACGACCACACTATGTTTGATATAAAAAATTCTTAATTTTTATGGGTCTACTTTAAATTTTGTACACTGATAGATGTTTGTAACCTACAATTAGGTGTTCAATTTGGTCTTATTATATGCCACATGTGCAAAGTTATTCAATAAAAAAAAACTCAATTTTGGTCCAAAGTTTTGCACACGTCCAGGCAAATGTCATGTGAGTTATTGGCCTGAAATTTCTATAACAATTTCATCTAAGATTAAAAGTTGGCCATTTTAGTTCCTCGTCATTCGGATTAAGGGCGGCTGTTTTAGGGAGGAAAAGTACCACCATGTATTTTAAAGAATGAGTTGGTTCTGTAAAGTATAGGTCTATTTCGAATAATAGGGTTGTGAGCCTAAAGCTAATGTTAGTTACTATCGGGTGTCACTTTCTTACTTTCTGTGATTTGTTGATGTGTATTATCAAAAAATCATGATATCTAACCAAAAACACCTTAAGTGTGAAAAGAGGTACAGACAAAAAAGGAGTGAGCGTGCGACTTAAAGAAATGAAATCAAATTTGGCGGCTACACTTATAGCATGGATAAGAATTTTACAGCAGATATTTCTCATTTCGATACTTACTTAAACACTATCTACCTACAGAAACATCACTTATCTTTGTAAAACTGATGTTAAAACTATAAAGCAACATGTTTAAAATGAAATAATATTTTGTAAAGAACAATAAAAATCATTGTTATATTAATAGTATAAAGCCAAGCTGGTGAAACAGTAATATTGTGGTTAATATAATGGTTTTGCTTGTAACATAATTAAATCTAGACATTCTCATATTGAGACACCTAGCAAAACGCTTTCTGGACCACTTCCGTATCGCGAGAACATCCGCCTGTCATGGCGTCAGCGCCCTCTGATTCCACTTCGTGGAACTATTAACGTCACGCCTAGCAACCCTCTCTCTGTCTTTAGCGTGTCCTAGCAACACACTCTCTGGTTTCTCTTCGTGAAACCATGATGTCATCGCCTCTACCCCCTCCCCACCTTGTGTCGCTCTCTGGCGGCGTTGCTGGCAACAAGCGCTCCAACTACTAGTGTAGCTACCAATTTGGCCATCAAGTTTGATTTCATTCCTTAAAGTCGCACGTTCAATCCTTTTTTGGCCGCACCTTTTTTCACATCTAACGTGGTTTTTGATTAGATATACATTCGTATATGTAGAGATCACATTAGGTTTTGTTAGTTTCACGTACATTTGTATATGTAGAGATCACATTAGGTTTTGTTAGTTTCACGTACATTTGTATATGTAGAGATCACATTAGGTTTTGTTAGTTTCACTTACATTTGTATATGTAGAAATAACATTAGGATCTATCTTTCTTGCATACATTCGTATTGGTAGGTTCTGTTAGCCTTACATTCATTTGTATATGTAGAGATCACATTAAGTTATGTTAGTCTTATGTACATTTCTATGTGTAGAGATCAAATTAAGTTTGTCAATCTTACATACATACGTATATGTAGAAATAACATTAGGTTCTGTCAGCCTTACCTATTTTCGCACATGTAGGGATATTGTGTGAAATTAAGTGACAGTTTAAGGTACATACAACACGTGTCAATATATCCTATATAGATTCAGCATTTTGGTAATTTCTTACCTAGTGGTGTGTCATTCAAGTGGCTCAGTGCACAATTTCTTCCCCATTTTTGATTATCATTTAATTAGTGATGTTCACCTCTCATATCATATAAACCAATTAAATAATATCATTAACATTTATAGAATTTGTGCTCAGTTCCAGATTTTCACTTTTTAAAATTGCGTGCAACGTAAGCACTATATATGGAATTCTATACTGGATATCCACACCGTCTTAAAATTACACAACAGGCATAATACTGAAGATGAAATTAACAGTTATCAAGCCTTTTTCGTAGTCTATATGTATATATATATATATATATATAAAGCAACTAAAATTTGCGTGTCTGTTTGTTTGTGAGATGATAATCTGGAACGAGGGGCATGTTAGTGATAGATTCACAACCCCTCCACCCTCATTATTGCTGTTATTGAGCATTTATTATCTTTGACGTAAGTTAACGTTAACTGCATTCATACATAGCACACGTTCTTACAACAAATGCTTTAACATTTCCCTTCCCTAGTGGAACAGCTGTAAATCTTCGGATTTACAATGCTAAAATTAGGGGTTCGATTCCCCTCGGTGGACACATCATATAGCTCGAAGTGGCTTTGCTATAAGAAAACGCACACACGCATTAAATTTTGTATAACATAACATACACAGAGTGTGGTGGAGAGCACACAAACGTTTTATATATTTCGGAGAGTATGCTAGCACTCTCTATGAAGGAATATAATGTAAAACATGGCCGCCACTATTGAAATAATACATAAACTCAGATGAAGCTGATACGACAACAGCCACCATAACGCTAATATGAAGATCCGTTTCTTGAGTTATACCCACTTCCGACTTTTAACAGTGACTTTTCAACTTCATCCCATAAGACATTTCTGCTGCCAATAATTAATAACATGAAACAGTGTGGAAGGACATTAAGAGATGGGTGTTGAAAGCGGGTAACAGAAAGCAATCCTACCGCCACTATTTATGTCGCTACTTCTTCGTACAAAGTCACCATGACCATCACATAGTGTATACTATGTTTTAAGTATATACATAGTGAGTTCTTAAAGCTTATACAAAACTTTTGTTGAGGTAATGATTAATACTGTACTGATATGTTATATTTAAATTATGTGAAAGTTAGGAGTTTTGTGTTATCAGGCAGACAGTAGCACTGCCTATGTAAGGATGACTTGGATTGTTCATCGAAATTGTATTTTAAATATCTTCTCAATAAGTCATCAGAACTTTACAATACTTTACATGGTTTCCTTTTATAACAATACCTATGTAATTACTGAGTCACAAATTCTGAGAATGTCTGTAAATATCATAGCAAAAAGTTTGAATTTCTTGTTCTTCTTTCTTCTGCTTTTTTTTGTTGTTGTTAATTTAACTCAAGAACCAAAAACAATGGTTTCAACAACTTTCACTGAGGCGACATAGATTCAAATGGAGTATCCAATTTTATAAGAATTATTAACTAGTAGTAATAAAAAAATTATAATTTT
>NW_013667601.1:0-8239 GCF_000517525.1 Limulus polyphemus
GAGTCCTTACTTAATAAAACTGGTTTATTCTTTCCGAATAAACTTTACCGATACACTTATTTTCAACAGTCGCTCTATAACAAACTATAATTCACGTCTCTCTCTCTGACTGCAGTTCAGTTACTCACTACCTACACACATTATCCCGTCACGTTGTGAGCGTCTTATATATATACCAGACTAACATATATCTAGTAAATGCTAGGGCATTCACGAAGGAATAGGATAGTTCTGGAAACGTGGCGTGACACTAGTCACGTGATCTCGCTGACGCAACAGTACTTTTCTAGACATGTGTTGTCGTCATAATAGTGCGGAAAGTACACACAATAGAAAATTTCGAATAACTACATATTACTACTGAAGGTAGGAAGTCCACGGTGTGTCTGCATACCACACCTCCAAATAAATAAAAACAAAAATAAGATATAAAGTGAGATACTATAGTATATGGCCATCCAATTTGCATATGTATACAAATCACAAAACAACAAAGGGATTATTTGTTTGTTGCCTCTGCTATATAAATATGTGATGCCAATATTAAAACTACTTTGGTTGTTGATATGTGTTACTTAGATTCCCAGACATCTTTTAACTTATTAGGTGGTATTTATGCAGATAATACATCATACTTGAAATTATTCTTCCATTTGATTTTACCCCCCCCCCCTCTTCCCGATATCTCAGCGGCAAGTCAGGATACTTATCACGCTAAACATCGGGTTTGCAGATAGCCCATTTGTGCTTGATGGAAATAAGTTATTATTTGCATAGCAGTCACTGTGACCCAAAATCAAAATTGTGTAGGAGAATCTAGGTTTTGTTATAGAGATTTTTTAAATTGCATTTTCTTGCACTTCTTCTAATTTAGTGTGTATCGAAACAAATTACGCATAAAACACAAGTAAAATAGCAATATAATGTGCTTATCAATAGACCACAGTTGGCTAAAAGGAGTGGAATTATGTAAATTAGGGTAACAAATCGAAATCTCAAAATTACTCTTATTGCAAAATTGAATTTGGACGCCTTTTGTAATGTGTCGATGTGAAATAAATAAGACAGAATAAAATAAGCATGGGTATAATATATTTCAGAAAAAAACAATAACAACCCCAAAACACTTTAGCAAACTGTACGGGCTGTGTATACAATTCCGTATGCATTGACTGCTGTATAGTGCCCATATAACTATACGCAATCGAGGTGGGAACACTGTACACCGCAAAAAAATCAAAAAAAAATCCATGTCTCTAAAATATTTCTGCAGTACTTACTCCCTAATGAAGTTTAAAGAAGTTTGGGAATCTAATCGCAATCGTCAAACTTATGATGTAGTTCCGTGAAATTTGATACATTACCCGCGACACTGTTGTGAATTATACAAAAAAAGTATGTAGAACTTTGACAGAGAACTATCTACAACATAAATGCTGAGGTAAAATAGTTACTTTGATATGGAGTCTTGGAATTATTGCTTCGTTAATAACTGCTATTGAAAAAAGGATATGGATCTGCGTTAACGAGTTTTGTGTTTCGAATTGCGATGCAATACTATATATTTCCATCCCAGTAGAGCCTAAAGGTTTTAATTTTTCTAGTAGATTTTTTTCTTTGCAAGATGGGAGTTACTGCCTTTTTCATGTTTTAAATATAATATATTGCCATCTTTTAACTCTCTTTGGCGTTATAGTGTTGCAGGACATATACTTATGACAAAAGAGACATAGAATGAGTTAAATTTTTATTCAGTTGAAAAGTATTAAAAATTAATTTGCTGCTATCATGATAATCACCGTATCGAGAAATAGAGGGCTGACAAGTATCGTATTGAGGGAATTTACTTTCATCATATTTTCTGTACATTGCAGCCAAAAACTTATGAAGAATATTAGAACTGCCAACATCTTAAACATTAAAATATGCGATTCTGACAACTTATGAAAATGAAAAGAAGAATTAAACATACCCAATATACTGAAGCCGTTAGAGATCGTCGATACTTGATTGTATTTTGAATTCAATCATATATAAATATTTTTATTATAATTTTGATTTTCTGAATTTGTTTGTTGTTTTTAGAATTTAATTTTCATTTCTCATATTTTCATGTGGGATTTTCTGTTCTTCTTTAATTGTTAATTTCCACTACGGTGGAAAGTCATGAGTCTTCTCTTCAAGATGGCGAAAAAAGAGAGGCTCTTTACGTTAGAAGAGGTAGGTTTATGCACCTCGTTATACTTTTAATTTGTAACCCGATAGCAAATTTCACTGCAATGGAAATAAACAGATAAAGAAGAACCAAAAATCCTAAAGAATTAGAAAATAACATTAAATTCTAAAAAGAGCGTTTAAATCTAGGAAATAAATTTTATACTAAATTTATAAAAAAATTTGAAACGTGGTTTGATTAAAATATTAAACAAAATTTTAAAACTTGACGTACCCAATTGGCTTTTGTACCAATAAACTTAAACATATATTTGATAATATTCGGGAACAAAGGGGGGGGGAGAAGGAATTGGAATTTTTAACTTAAACCTCACAAGTAGGGTCGGCTAGCTTAGACAGCTCGTGTAGCTTTGTGCGAAACTGAAACAAAAAAGATATAAGCTCAGGTAAATTATTCTATCATAATAACAGACAAGTAGATAAACAGTAGTAGGAAGCCAAATGAGTGAAAAAACAATTTGAAACCATTCAATATTTAGTCTTAATTTTTTGATTAAACATAAGTACACTGACTGTGGTAAGGTCTATACAGTGGTATATCTCATTTGGGTACAGCCATATTTTTTATCTGTATTTACTTAAATAGTGTAAAAGAAATGGCATTTTCATTATGAGCTATATTAGGTATATATTTTTCAGTAAACCACACACACCAGTTTAGTAACAGGAAACATCTCCAAGTTAAAAAGTTGGCTTATTTTAATTACTGAATGATGTTTTAACGTGAATGCACAGAACTAAATCTTAAGTGGATATCACTTGAAGTTGATGAAATATTTGCTTCACGTTGTTGAAAAGAGATATACATTTCTAAATTACTGATGAGTTGAATAAAGTATAACTGCTATGTCAGAGTCAGCTATAAATCGAAAGTTAAAAGCTCAGTTACAAACTTATCGAGTAAGAGCATGCATCATCAAAAGCAGTGGATGAAATAAAGTATATGGACTAGTAGTCCATAGATAAATAAAAGAACAAAGTAAACATTGAATAATCCGTTACAAACACTTGAGAACGATGAAAATGAATATATGAGTACGAGGAACTTCAATAATATGGGACGCTATTATATGTTTCATATTTCGCATGATAGATGCTTTTAACGTCGAATGTGCAGACTCAAGGCGTTTTTTGTGCAAAGTATATATATATATATATATTGCCATCTTTCTTTTCTGTACATTTGGATCAGATGTGTTCTACTGATTGAAGGAATGTCAAGGCCAAACCACATTTAAGGTCAGAAGATCACTAAAAAATAATGGGTACATTCAAAAGTTTGAATAAGTTTCTAGCTTTTGTAAAAAAAATTGCAATACGATTAATTGTTTTTCCGTATAAAAATGTCTCAAGATTGTGAAATTTTTGAAGTTTATTGTCAACTAACTTATGTTTAAAATATACAACTCAACTAGTAAAATTCAGAATAATGATAGCATATTATTTCGATGTTTGTGTTTGTTTTTGGTTTAGCGCAAAGCTGCATAATGAGCTATTTGCGAATCTGTTCGAAGCACTGAGTAAAGAAAAATATTCAGTATTATATCTTCTCCTTCTGGCTTTCTTTTGAACGAAATTGTATACTACACAGAGTTTTTGAATAGCTTGTTAAAATGTAGATCTATCTTAACTAATATTTCTAACGACATAATGTTTGTACCAGAGGCACTGCTAAGTGCTTAAAAGATTCCAGACTCTGGTCCATAGGCGCGGGAGTTTTCAGTGTTTCAATATGATATTGATCATTGGTTCCTATTCCCGATTTTTCAAGATACCAATTGGGTATTCGGGGCACTGTCAAATAGAATCGGGGCACAGGCCTCGTGTGCCAGCGCCTAGCGATGCCTCTGGTTCTTACTAACTTTTTAATGACGTAATAAATGTATCAAGTCACAACATTTCATGAAATAAACTGTACCTCATCATAATGTTAGTGTGCCATTACATTGAACCAGGTAAAACATGTTGTATTTCCTTTCTGAACGAAAAGTGTCATTTTGTGCCGTTAATTATACATACAAAATGGCAAACTGTTGCAAAAAGTTTCTACTGAGATATTATCAGCTAACACTGCTGCTGGCAACTCTCGTCTACATTATAAAAACGTCGATCATGTTACTCTTTTTAGCTATTAGATATAATAAAAGTCATCAAAATATTTGCTGAAGAACTGAAAAAAAAATCACCTTATGCCTATGTAATCCACAAGTAATAACTTAGGAACTTTAATATTTATTCCACTGGATGTGTTATCCACTACATTTGAAAGTATAAAACTGTATTTAATAAACTTATATTTTCCTAATTTATACTATGTTGCATCAAGAAAAAAAGTAAAAAAAGGATTCACATTTAACTATGAAGTAAAGGTTTCTAATGCACTGAAATTTAATTCGGGGCTCGATTCTTGCGGCGAACATAGCGCCCTCGTGTACCTTTGCGCGAAATTTACAAATCGTGATAATTACAATGCTCCTTCGGCTGAACGCGAGGAGCGTTTTCTGAGGCATATAACGCTTAGAAACTTGAACCTTCGATAAGCAGCCCAGTACGCTCATTATTTGGCTATTCTTGGTGCTTTGGTATGTAATATAAATGAGAAGATATTATGGTCACAATTTGACTGACCACTTATGTGTTAATTCCAATGGGCAAAAAGTTCAAACTTTCACCGCCCAATCGGAACTCAGAATTCTAAATTACGAACCCTCTCTATAGTATTTGTTACGTAAAGGAAGGTGATTTAGATTAATAGTGAATGCTGAAAAAATATACAATATCATGATTCATAGGGGGAGGTACCTTTAAGGACAGAGATTCTGCATCATGTTAACAATAGTTCATGACACCTGGGATCATGCAGGGATGTACAAAAAAACCACCATAAGCAACTCATCACCCTATAGCTCTGTACATGTTTAGGTGTCAGAGTCCCTGGGAGTGTTTTCTGTCTAGAACCAAGAACATCAGTGGTATTTCCTCATGGTATCCATTGGGATTATGAGAGGGACTTTGGCCTAGCACACAGGGCCTTGTAAGTGAGGCCCAGCAGATCACTCTCTGATGTGTAAGGAGACAACAAGAGATGATCTGAATTAGTTTCTGAAACATTTCAAGCAGGTTCTGGGTGAGGAGCAGCAATACAACTGTAAAAACATCGTGTAAGGTCTTTGTTGCTAACTTGAGATGGTAGAGAATTGGATGATCCATTGCACAAATTTAAGGCTCAGAAAAGGAGATGCACTGAGGGACTGGCTGCGTATGTAGATTATCTGTGCCAATTGCATGGAAAGATGTACCAGGCAATGGTCTGTGCAGATTGGGAGAATATATTGATTGAGGGATTTCACAAAGAGCTTATGTAAGAGTGAAGGACATAATATCTATCTCTCATGAAAACTGTATACATCATGTTACACAACTGGCTGCTAAAAAGGAAAAGGCCTGCAGCAGCAGCTGTAGTGGCAATTCCACTAACAAATGGTGTGACTCAAGTACTTCCACCATGACAGGCTAAACCAAATTAGAGGTTAACAACCGGCCTCTTCCACAGAATGGAAATTATGGGATGCAACTACATTGGTCTCCATTGATTGGACAGGGTTGTGCTAGTCCTCTACAAAGTTCATGCTACAGCAAGATACATCCACAGAACATTTGGTACATTTTCTAAGCTTAAAATCAGTTATTTAGTTAAATTCAGATTCAATCTGCAATTATCCTGCACAAAACTTCTGTTATAAAGCAGACCTGTTTAACACTCCTGCATATCTATTTACCAAAAGAATGCTACAACTGTTTCTTCATATAATGCCTTATAGACCAGTGCCCACAGTTTACTTTGGAACTTTATTCAACATTCAAAACAAACTCCAGTATTATCATTTTAATTTATCTGTTCTCTATTCTCAGTGACTGATTTATTATGCTTAAAAACACTTAAGAACAACTGTGTAGAGCTTCATATATGTATCTCACACACCTAGCATATACATAATTTTAAATGCAACATCTACATATCATTATATACACTAATCCCTGGAGTTGCTAACTATTAAATTGTTGTATGCCCCTTTTCTACCTGCCTTAAAAACTTCCAGGTTTTCACATCAGTGTATGCCTTGACAGATCGCTTTCCATCTCAGGGAAGGTCTCTGTTTCCCCCCATTTCATGCTGTTCCCTCCTGATGCCAGTCAACATCATAGCTTGAGTTGATGGAATTTGTCCATCAACTGCACCATTCTCCTTTCTGTTGGAATGGCTGGATATCTTTATCTTCTCTGAAAGGCTATGACCTGGCCCGGCCTACCAATTGCTGTTTTCATTAGTGAGAGCCCAATGCACTGTCTTTAAAAAATAATTCCTGTTGGTAGTTATCTACCACCAATGACATTTTTTTCCTGAATATGGGCTCAACAGCCAGCTATCTTCCTGATCAGGGAAGTTCCTAGCCTTGTCCTCATCTTTTCTCCTCACTTGTTAAGTGTTGCAGTCCCACCTGCAGAATGGTGCACATTGGTAATTTTTGCCAACCAATGTGAATAACTGTCTCACTTGTTGGTGGAGTGGCTCATATTGGCGGCTTTTGCCAGCAAATGGCATAGTTGTCCCCCTGCTGGCAGAATAGCTCATGCTTGTGGCTTATATCAAGCAATTGGAATACCAGTCCTACATGATGGCAACATAGCTCATGTTGCTGATTCTACAATTCAATAGGTGTAGCTGTCCCACCTGCTGGTAAGACAACTTGTTTGGGTGGCTTTTGGTAGCCATTGGTACTATGATCATGACTTTCAGTGTTATGATGTGTCATCTCTCAATATGAATGGGTTCTCCACTACTCCTCAGTAGTGTCATCCACCAATGCTTGTCTCATGTTTTACTCAGATAGGTAGCCTCAACCATAGTTTGGATGGTGCTTCTCTGGTTGGCGAGTACTTCAAAAGTCCTGCAGAACACCCTTTGTCTCAGGCCACTCAAATGATTCTTGATTGCATGGACTTCCGTGCTGATTGAGCTTTACCTCAGGAGGGAGGTACAAAAAAGGCCTGGGTGCTTTAATAAGCTCTTGCTCTCCCTTCTGAGTACTTGGCTGCAGGGTGATGTTTATGAGGAACCTTCACATCATTGGCAAAAGTCTGAGATCCAAAAGAGGCCTTCTACAAGATCTGACCACCTTTCCTACACAATATTCAGCCCTGATATCAGATTAACCCCTCTCTGAGTTGTACACTTCTTCATCCTCTACAGAAAATATTTTTATGTAAGACAAACAGAGTACACACCAGAGTGTTAAAAATATGGATACTAAATCATCTTAGAGACAAGGCAGTACTCTGCAATACTGATACCCTGGTTACAACACGAAAATTTCATCTATCTTATTACTCTGTGGTTTTTCCTATGTTAAAATATTTTCCCACATGAAACACGCCTCACATCAAAGATTTGGATCCATTTAGAGTTGAGCTCTGGATGTCACATGCTATCTTTCCTGCAAGAAAAGCGGTTAACTGCCAATTATCTGACTTACATCTTGCATACTTTCAAAACAGTGGATTTAAAGTGTTACTTCATTGAATCTATACTCGAAACTAAGAACTCTCACAAACAAAATATTTTTGATTTTTTTTATTATAATTAAGGGTATATCAGGCACATAACACCATCCTGTACTATAGCTTTCTTAATAAATTATGTAAATGTAAAGGACCTAAGAAAGAAGATACTGAGTTTAAGTATTTTTTAAAAGTGGTTGAACATACGAACATTTTAACTTTATTAATTCAAATGCTCTTTTAGAAGAAGATGATAAAGTTAAAGACTTTTAAAAAGTAGTGATTAAATTTAACACCTCTTTAAAAATAATTACACAGAAGATGGTTCTTGAGAGGTAATTAGGCGTATTTTTTATCGCAAAAAGCAAGCTCTTTAGAAAAAATGTTCAGAATTTGAAAGGTCTTTGGATGAAAATGTCAAATATATAGGTTATCTAAAAGTTAC
>NW_013667601.1:8611-10437 GCF_000517525.1 Limulus polyphemus
ATGGCTTTGTGCTTAATAGTAAAACAACAACATCAAAGAAATTTTGACATATTATAATTAGTTTAAATACATTTAAGGTGTTGAGTTTTAAAGCTCTATAAGGGAATTTTCATTGGCTTTAAATAACTAAGTCAATTTATTGGATAAAAGTAGAGAGCGAATTTGTTGAATTTAAAATCAATATTAATAGAAATCAATGTTTTAAAGAATCTTTGGAAGAAGTTGGTAAATTTAAACCTATTTGTTTATCCACTATTCCTGTGCTTGAATTATTATTGTGTCATCGCTCTATAAATACGTAACTTTTTAACGTAAAAACCACTTCATCTCGAAAACACTTAATTTAAAAGTACATTTATTACTGTGCAGAAAACGTAAAATGAAATAAGCTTGTCACAAACTACAAGAAACCACATCTTATTACCACTTTTTATCTGTTTTGCCATACTCTGTACATACATTATTAAAACAGTAAACAAAGCATGAAAAATAGTGAACTAGGTACAAGAAAACATGTGCGATAATACACGAAAGAAAAAGGCAAAACAGATTTTGTTTTTAAATACAGATATTGTGACTGTATCTATAGAAATATTCTTGCAAACTTGGAAATGTGTGAAGAGTAATCAACTCCAGTAATTTTTTATATATATATATACTTGTATGAGTTCAGTATAAGACTATATCATCGTGGGCCCCCCAGTGGCACAGCGGTATATCTGCGGACTTACAACGCTAGAATCCGGGTTTCGATACCCGTGGTGGGCAGAGCACAGATAGCCCATTGTGTAGCTTTGTGCTTAATTACAAACAAACAATATCATCGTGGACTCTTTTGGAGTGGTTATCAATGATTAATCTGAGTCCGTATAATGATAATCATTTAGTACAATATTAATGTTTTACAAAAGTTTATACAAATACTTTTATGTTTTCAGGTATTTAGATGTCATGTACATCAATCCACATTGTGTTGGATATACAAGACTGTTTAGTGTAAGTGTTATTATTTAGTTATTTGATTTAATACTTAATGATTATTTAGTTTTTTAAGACAGGAGTATTGAAGATGGATTTTTTAAAAAAAGTGTTAGTTGTGTTTGTTTGTTTGGAATTAAGCACAAAGCTACACAATGGGCTATCTGTGCTCTGCCCACCACGGGTATCGAAACCCGGATTCTAGCGTGGTAAGTCCACAGACATACCGCTGTGCCACTAGGGGACATTAGTTTTGAAAAAATTCGTTACATAACTGTACGAATCATACGTTGTGTTTGCAATTACATTGTTGTCTGGGTTTTACTAATATTGTTGACGTCACGTTACTCGAACCTTCGGTGTTTTTCTCATTATCTTAACTGAGTATTGTTACATTATAGCGTCGGTCGCGTAGTTTATAGAAAGTTCGAAGCCTCAGTGAATAGGCCAACAAGTCACAGACATATGCTGTAGAAGAATCTCAGACCACATATACATAAAATCCTGACAGTATACAATAATTGTTAATTATACATCATGCATATATTAGCATAATCATAACGAAAACTGAAATTTTAAGTTAATGGAAAAACTTAGCACTGTGCCAAATGAACTTGAACTTTATCTTATTTAACTCATTTTTTTTTGTAAACTTATAACATAAGTCAACCTACGGATCCATCTCTTAGTGACTCTGTGTGAAAACACATAAAACCATTAGCATTTTCAAGTGTAATCACTTTTTGATATATTTTTGTTAAGTAAGACATACACACGTACATACATCATTAATAAAGTTTTTGTTATTGTTACGTCATCGAGGTCACGTGACTGGTGTGGCGCCCTCT
>NW_013667601.1:10488-15267 GCF_000517525.1 Limulus polyphemus
TTCTAGATAGTAGAGAGCGTGAGAATCACATGATCTCGATGACGCAACAATATATTACAAAACTTTTTAAGTTACAGTACTGAACACGAAAATTAGCGAAGCATTGAAATCAAATAGTATTTATACCATTTTCTTAAGCAGTGACTTAAGTTAGCTTTGAGTTACTATTTATACACTAGGGTAAATGCAAGAGGAATTTAGGGGGCATTTACAATGTATTATGGTTTTTATTATGAGTATTTAAGCTTATCTTTAATGAGTCACACTGATATTTTACTCAGAACTAATCAGTAACATATTCAAAAATGTGGGATAATCAAATTTAAAGATTTTGATGGAATTTTCAATGACTAATGAAAAAGATGCTGTGTGAAACCTTGCTTCATTTAATCTAAGGTCAAAGGCCACACTAGCCCTAAAAAAAAAGAAAACTAGAAGGGAAAATAAAAGAATTAAATGTATATTTATGACAACTGCCTGTTGCTAACCAATTTATTTCCGATGACTTAACCTTAGTTCATGATTTAGACAATCGTAGAACTAACAATCGTGTTATGAAGATAAAAGGTGAACGTCTAAAACAAACATAACTGATAATTTTCGGAAACCCTGATTCGTTATCATATTATTTATCACTAAAGTGAGAAGCGTCTATCATCCCTTCGACCGCTCAGTCACAAGCAGCCTTGTCAGCAAACTTCGTTAGTGCTCAGCGAGCATTGGTTGGGCGTGAAGATTGCTAACGAGACTGTTGATCATTTGTCTATAAAAGTCAACTACATAAAAGAGAGTTCAGATTTTCCCTGTTGGATTCTGTTGCCCTTACCATGGCGCTGGGATCCTTCGTCCTTTTCCTGTTGTTACTGGTAGCTGCTTCTGCAGGTAAATATTCGTAAATTAAACATTACGTATAACGTCAAGAAAAAAATTAATCAAAGCAGAGTTTACGTAAACGCGTTTTAAAAGTTTGAAGAGACGAGCTAGTTTTCAGCAAACATTTGGCTACTTGATCATGAACCAATACCTTATTAGACGTAGATGCTATTATATGTATTAAAGTAAGCTAAAATAACCCACAATAAGTTACTTTAAAGACCAAAGTTGATGCATACAAAAACAAACATTTTTCTTTCATTCCTCGTTTAGGACCTGTCAATTGGGATGATTCAAAATGTTCAACATCATGTCGTATACGTAAGTAGTAATTAATTTTTGTTTAGTTTGTAGTTTAAATGTTTTATGATAATGTTATTATTTATGCGTTCTAAAGAAAATATAAGAAAGCGTGTGAATTGTGAGTTGAAATTTGAACTAATTGAAATACGATAGCTTGCACAAAGCAATTTATAGTTCTGTATTTTATTGAAACTCAAAAGAGGTTCAACTTGAATTGGTTAGATTTCCATTCTTAATTTAATTTTTAAAAGATCGGGGCCCGGTATGGCCAGGTGGATAAGGCGCTCGACTCACAATCTGAGGGTCGCGGGTTCGAATCCGCATCCCACCAAACATGCTCGCCCTTTCAGCCGTGGGGGCGTTATAATGTGACAGTCAATCCCACTATTCGTTGGTAAAAGAGTAGCCCAAGAGTTGGCGGTGGGTGGTGATGACTAGCTGCCTTCCCTCTAGTCTTACACTGCTAAATTAGGGACGGCTGGCGCAGATAGCCCTCGTGTAGCTTTGCGCGAAATTCCAGAAACAAATAAAAGATCGGTAAATAAATTACATCAAAATGTGAAAGATAACTGACATTGATTTTCTCAGTGATCAACAAATTAGTTCATAAATAGAAGAAACGTTAATTGGTTGTTGGTATGTTGAGCTATAATTGTTTTATACTGTAGCATAAACGCGAGAGCTTCAGTTTAAAGACGTCATACTGTTATTGAGAAACGTTCTTTTCATTATCCACAAATTATTTTCTTGAGGTGATACTGTGTACTTCTAAAGATAAGTTTAAACCAACACTATGATTCACTACTTGGTTTGACTCTAACAGTTTGCAGTTCAGATCTATTGTTTCTAATATTACTAGTGCCATGTGAAGTTTTCGTTAATTTATTGTTGACCTTTCGATCAGATTTTTCTCGTTCTTCTGTAAGGCTAATTACGAAAATGAAGAGACAATGAGTAGTTAATGCAATGTACGTTTGTTGGTATATGTTGAAATTTATCAGAATGCATTTTTTTTATAGTTAACTGATGGAGAGTTGGAAGTTTTACTAGTTTCTCTGAAAGCTTCTTTAATGTGTTCCAGATATATTCACGTACTTTTGTACAATTTATTCATAGGAGTTCTTAGTCTTTAAAGTCAGTATGTTTGAGCAAACATAATTTTTCTTGTTTGTATTGATATATAAATTAATACATTATATGTATTATGGTCGTTCCATTTTCAAAGTTCCGGGTTCCTGATTTATTCTTTTTCAATTTGTAGGCACTTGTAGATCATTATATGTTACACTGAAATTTCTTAATTACATTTTAATAACATTGTTTATAACTGAAAGTGATAAATCGTTCCGAAGATGTAGCAACAAACCAAAGTTAATGATATGGAGCTTTATCACAATAAACTTTACACATTGTATAGAATCTAACTTTTGACGTAAAATAAGCTAGAATGTTAAACCAAACCAACATCACATTTTTTGGTATTATCTCTAAGGGCAATCGTGAACTTTATCATCACATATTCTTTTGATTTTTAATTTAAATGCTTGATTACATCAGCCATGATGATATTTATCTTTTCGAAGAAACTTTATTCCTTTGAATTCTTTAGTTAAGCTCTTCATTCAATAAACTTTTCAACATCAAATGTTTATATATTCGGATAAAACCGCACTAACAGTGAACAAAATGTAGCTTTTCCTGTACATTGTAATAACATATCTACTGCTGTTCTTTCACTGCATTGGTCAACGTCTTGAACATTGCCCCTCACATAAGCATGAACGTTGAAGGACAAAACACTTAATATCTGACCACACTCTGTTCACGTGCACTTATTGAATAGACTTGATACCCAGTTTCCAAAACATGACCTAACAGTGATAAGATATCAAGTTTGTTCAGCAAAGGTATTCCTCATTAATCTAGCAGTAACCTCGGCTTTATCTTTATCAATAATTATAATTGTTATACTCTGCTTGGCAATTTCACACAAAAACAATTCTGTCATTAAAAATATATAAAATTGTTTAATCAAATAATGGATGATCAGTATTTTGAAATAGATAAAAATAAGTAATGCAGAACAAATTAGAAGATACAAACATAAATAGATAACGGTATGTATGGTAAAAATCTATATTCTTTAGGAAGATGGTAAGATTTCGTCTCTTTGTTATAAAAAGTGAACACAGTGTAGTCCATAAAACTTCTTAGTATGAGTTTAAGTACAAAGGAAGGAAGAGTAACTTTAGGAACATTTTAGAAACATAAATAGATAACGGTATGTATGGTAAAAATCTATATTCTTTAGGAAGATGGTAAGATTTCGTCTCTTTGTTATAAAAAGTGAACACAGTGTAGTCCATAAAACTTCTTAGTATGAGTTTAAGTACAAAGGAAGGAAGAGTAACTTTAGGAACATTTTATCTAAGTCTAATTATAATATTTCTTTTCTATCGCTTTAACTGAAAACCGTTTGAATGCGCTATATTAAAACGATTTTGAATATTCAAATCGGCAAGTCATGCAACAACCACAGCCAATTTAAAGCCGCGGAGGAAGAACATTTTGGCATTGTTTTTCCAAGTTCTATCGCAGCCGTGACGAGAAAAGTGTGGCATCTTGTAATACGTGGAAAACCACGAACACGAGGGTCAGTGGTAAAAACTGTTCACCTGTCTAGGCAACAGTGTGCAACATAATCAAAGAAGATCTCCTTTGGAAACGAAGTCCACACGATATGGATTCATCAAGATAAGGTTTCCAGTCACACCTCCTGTTCAACCATCAAATACTTCAAGCAACTGGAGAACGAATCGGGGGTTCATACTCTTACATACGAAAACGTATCAAACACCAAACGCAGTACCTATGGATTTCTCTGCAAGCTGACTGTTGAAACGGGCAATACGAAACCATCCTCTTCATATACTAGATGTATTATGAAAGCAAACAGGGAGATGTACTATGCTTTGGACATGACAGCCTTACGATGGAGCCTTTTCTAGTTGAAACTACGCTGCAGGTTTTTTTTTCAAGATGTATCTTCGTGAGGTGGTGTATGACGGGTGACTAGAAGTGGCGACATGGAAGATGATTCTCCAGAATCGTTTTAATATAAAGCACTAAACTCTCCGTAAAACAGGAAATATTTACTCGTCTTTTGTATATCCATCATACTCTTAAATTCTGAAGGAAAGTTTCTAAGAAAAATAACTCACGAATATCTCAGTATATTTTTACATAATTATCAATGACCTTTGATCAATGCAAACTACTTAAACAAAACATTACTAAGTATTAACTCAGAATATAATGTAGCTAATCAAACTTACTGGATTGTTTGGTTGTCTGTTATTGAATTTCGCACACAGCTACACTAAGGCTATTTGCGCTAGCTGTCCCTAATTTTGAAGTGATAAACAATAGGGAAGGCAGCTAGTTAACACCACACACCGGTAACTCTTGAGCTATTCTTTTACCATAGAATAGTAGGATTGACCGTCACATTATAATGTCCCCATGACAGAAAGGGAGAGCATGCTTGGTTACGGAATTCGAACCAGTGACCCGCAATATACATACATATATATATATATAAAA
>NW_013667601.1:16267-17398 GCF_000517525.1 Limulus polyphemus
TTCTGCTACTGTGCTGGGCAACATCTTTTTTTTAAACTGCGGAATGTTTTCACTATTGTTTCCACGCAGTGTTTAACCTATAGGTTCTATAAAAGTAATGTTTGTTATTTTAATGTCTTTGAAATACAGTTTCGAAATCCTCTAATGAAATAATATCGAGTTTGACCCAATAAAATTTTTTGACTCAGCTGACAATAAGTCAGAACTCTAAGATGACTCAGCTGACAATAAGTCAGAACTCTAAGATGACTCAGCTGACAATAAGTCAGAACTCTAAGATGACTCAGCTGACAATAAGTCAGAACTCTAAGATGACTCAGCTGACAATAAGTCAGGACTCTAAGATCTATGATTTTCTGTGAATGTTTATATTGAAATTTTACAATCAAAGGCATAGGAAGAAAATAACACATGGAATGACAAAAGGCGGTTGTAAACGTCCCACTAGACAATTATATTGCATATATGCCATGATCCAGGACATGGTGTTGTTGTATGTTGTTTTATTTATACGTCATGATTTTTACGAAAATTACTGTTGAATTATTTCAATGGTCTTTGCGTTTTTGTTTGTTTGTTGTTGTTTAAAAATTCCAATCCGTCACTTTGTTTGATGGTTCAGGCAGTTAGTACATATTGATGAACAGTATACGAAATCACTTGAGCTCGTCTTCAATGCAAAGAACAAAGCAAACAGTACTGTGAATATTCAATTAATCACACTAATGTTGTTTGTTTTACTACATAAAGGGCTATCTGCACAAAGCTATCCATAATTCTGAACTAATAGATGTTAGTCAACAGCACCCACCGCCAACTGCTGGTCTACTATTGTCTGACCAAATAATGGTATTTGACCGTCACTCTTATAACGCTCCAATGGCCCCAAAATGTGGATTACTTATTGCGGCTACGAGTCTTAGATTCACAGTCCGACTACGTTCACCGCGACCCACAGATTGTGAGTCGAGCGCCGTAACCACCTGGCCATGCCGGGTCTTTCAACAGAACAATTAACTTCTAAAAATACAGAAACAAAAGGATTTTTCTTCTTTTTTTGTCATCCTGTAAATCATAGTTAGGGAAAAATTCTCATTGAAAATATTATGTTTCGGTCTACTTACAAATTTG
>NW_013667601.1:18176-19109 GCF_000517525.1 Limulus polyphemus
AGTGTGATATCTTGACAGAAATTGAAAACTTGTCTGGAAAAGAAAATCCCAAGTCGTCGTCGTCTTCTTCTTTCCCCCGGGTTTCGATACCCGTGGTGGGCAGAGGACAGATAGCCCTTGTGTAGCTTTGTGCATAATTAAAAACAAAACAATCTTCTTTCCCCAAATATTCGTAACTTTCAAATGTTGGTAGTCAATGAGGGATTTTCTTTTCAACGCTATGGTTTCTAGTTATTATCTTTACTGCATATATAGGGGTTGGGCACACAAAAAGAAACACTCGGGACTTAATAACGTGTGGTTCCACATTTTACTGTTAGAACTGTTTCAATTCTTTACAGTAGGGCATTTTGCCCTAAAAATTGGAGAGTTAGATTTTACTCTTGGAGATAACAATTCGATATAAACACGATGTAATAATCTTTTATACTGTTCCTTCTGTAAAACCAACACGTTGTGCAGTTTGGTACAGTACAGCAGGTTTTCATCGAGTTCCTACAATCGGTCCTTCTTGAAATTCAGTTGAGACACACTTATTTTCAGTGTTGCTTGACAACTGTCATGGAATAGAGTTTACATATAATAATATCATACGGGTTACTTTTGTAAGAGAGATGTGGAATAAAAAAATAATCAGATGTTGTCAATTTAACATCCTGGGAAAAAAATAGGCACATTTTAAAGCAGGTTTTTGCATTTTTTCTCGAGCTTCTGTACGCGTATCCGTTTAGTTGCATCGTGTCACTATAAGGTATTAATTCGTGTTTAAAGTGTAGCAGGAAATACGTTTTTATGAAAGTATTGCCCCCCCCCCCGGTGGCAGAGCGGTAAGTCAGTGGGCTTATAACGAAAAAAAATCGGGTTTCGATGGTCACTGTGAGCAGAGCACCAATAGTCCATTTTGTAGCTGTGAGCTTTAAAACAAACAAGCTT
>NW_013667601.1:19557-22832 GCF_000517525.1 Limulus polyphemus
AATTAGGGACGGCTAGCGCAGATAGCCCTAGTGTAGCTTTGCGCGAAATTCAAAACAAACAATCAGGCCTAAAATGCGATTTATCGGAATGAAACATATAAAAGAATGTTGTATACTTGCAAGAGTTAATTTAAGGAAAACTGAGTTAAGAAACATAACAATTCACTGGAAAGCATTTAATGGATAAATAGAAAAATCGTTGTATGATACATTACCAAATACAGTGTAAAAGTTCAGAACTTAAGTAGATTAGTTGACGTAGTTTAAAGGACGAGTGCGCTCATACACATGTGAAAGATTTCCACATTCTCGCTAAGGCGTGAAATTGAGTAAAATCGTATAAGTAATATACAAGATATATTTTAAATACTGCTATAAAATATTTTCTTCAAAAGCACTTTATCTAGAAAATCGTTTTTTATTTACTTAAACCTTGGGTTATTTGCTTATCTTTTTTGTCAAACTATTCTCAGTATGTGCAATACTAATATACAGACGCTATTCTTAATATATACAAGTAAAAAAAAAACAATTTTGAAAAAAATAAAGATGATGTAGTGATGGCAATGGCAAAAAAAGTAAAGAAACAAGGTAGGGATGAATACACAAAAACCATACAAAAATCCCTACATCAATAGTCATATATTTCCAAGAAAAACTTTTATCTACAATTAAATATTGAATTCCTTCTACTTGCATGAATTCAGGTTTGAATAAAAGTATTTAAACTGAATAATGCTATAGTTTTACAATGGTTAATTCCCATAAGGTTGTAACATTGGCTCAGTGGCTACTTATGTAGGGATTTATGTATGGTTTTGGCGTATTCATCCCTACCTTGTTTCTGTACTTTTTGACATTGCTATCCCTATATCATCCTTATATTTCTGTTTTTTTTTTAAATTACTTGTTTCCCCTCTTTTTTTTTTTTCTGTTTGATATAATGGCAGTCACTATGAAAGAGGCAGTTTTAGTCTGGCGTGATGAGTTGTCTTGATGGACATCATGTGTTGAAGTTAATGAAACGCTACACAGCTTCTGTACTCCCCAAGTTAAAATACAACATTTTGGTCTGTAAATCATCGCAACGACTTCAAGTATTAGTGAGCTAGCCCTACTAATAGCAGAATCAGAATAATCAGTAGAACATTTGGTTGTTACTCTACTCGCTGGTTCTCAACTTTAGCGATGTTTTTTGACTAAACTGAAGGTCTTTTGAAAACCTCGAAAACCTAAGTTAGGTGTTTATAAAAGTTTCTTAAATTGTTATAAGAGAAATTTGAGACTATAATGAGCAATACATAATATGCGACGGCCATTTTTTTTCCAGAACGTTCCCTACATACTAAGCACTACTGTGTTTTGTTATATATATATATATATATATATTTAACTACACCAATTCAATAAAGAGTTAACATCAGTTAGGAAAACACATTTTATATCAATAAGAAGGAAAGGGTATTTAACAGATATTCCAAGTTATAACATTTTAGTGTATGGTTAATAACCATCAAAGAAGGCCACTCTAAGTGAAAAAACAACGAAAAGTCCAAATGAACAATGAAATGAAAAGGGAAGTGAACAACAAATCCAAGAAAAATTAAAAAAAAAGAATTAAACTTTTAACCAATAAAAAATAATACACACATACAGCTATACATAAACACATGTACACAAACCTTTAGCTAAAAGTGAGATATCCTCGGTTTGACAGAACAGATTTATAAATAGGAACACAACCTTGATATATACGACCTTAAATGAGTTCTTAATAAACGAAGTGAAGCTGTTTTTTATGAGAACCACCACTGAAGTTTTACTTCAACGATAGATAATCACGTGAGTTGATATAATCAAAATCTGATTAAAACTAATTGAGATAAATTTATTTATGTTGATATTATCAGATATTCTTTTTCCCCAATAACAAAATTAGTTTGCTGTGCTTGTAGAATAACAAGATGCAAACAAGATAGTTAATATAGTAGCGACGCAAAAGAACGACTGTACAGTATATGCATAATTTAACTCTGGTATTAAATGTGCTGATGACGAGCCAGTTATACTAGTAAGCATATAAGGCAGATTTTAGGCGTCAATTTAAAATGCACACGTCAACAGAACACTTTTTTTTTTAGCTGATGGATGAGAGAAAAACAAGAAACTGCTGATGGCGACTGTGATTGGTGCATAGTAATCAGTTGATCAAAGTTTATCAAACGTTTCATTTCAGTGCTTGATTTTATATCCTTGACATTGACCATGCTTTGAAACAACTCTTGTTAAAGGATTTTTTTAAATATATTTATTGAGCTTACGGTAGAATTTTAATGGAATTTCCCTAATATGACGTAGGGCGAAACAAATTTTATAGTTAGCTCCTCAAAAATGTTTAACTGAAAATTATAAGTGCAATTAATATAAACATAAGTAAGGTTAATAAAAATAACAACTCAAAACATATAAAAATAGGCAGTTTTGAAAAATATACTAAATATTAATAAAAAAAGTACAAATTAATATATAGATTTTGTTGTTGTTGTTTATTATGAAATGGATATTAGAACTTCTTTCTCTTGAAGAACGAGTTGGAATCTCACTGGGTTTCAGTTTTTAGGTTTTTAAACAATCCAAGAAGGTAATAGACTGTCATTTTCTTTTAACTGAATTTTCGTACTTTGATTTCAGATTGGATGGGTTAAGAATCCTTTGAATTTCCATATTAAAAAAAAGAAAATAAAAGCAGACAGTTTTCAGAATTTAAGCTTGATAGCTTTGCTTGTTACGTAATAAATACTTTGGTGACACGAGGTTAGCTTCAAATTCTGCTCTGTTTAGTTTGCATTTCGTCAAAAATTTGTAAAAGGAGTATTCATTACTTGTTTCAGCTTGACAAAAAAAGGTTTATGCTACGTCAAATCTATATATTTATCTATGCATATTTCGATAGCACAGCTCCATGTTGGAATAGTAGACTGTTTTGAAGGTTCTAAGTTGCAGTAATGGGAACTTTCAATAATTTCACGAGAAAATGTTTGAATTTTTATTTTAACAAATAAAAGTAATTACATTTATTATTTATGGCTTACTATCTTCATTTGATTTCATAAAAAAATCAATTTTTATGGGATATCTAAATAATAATGATGTCATCCATAAATGTATACCACCGTGTTAGTTTATATTTACCATTTGATTTTTTAAGTTTCAAGCTCGAAAAAGTTTTTATTCACTGTGGTAGTAACAGTATCGTAGAGTCAGTAGACTATATG
>NW_013667601.1:22853-23936 GCF_000517525.1 Limulus polyphemus
GTGCGAGCATGTTTGGTGTGACAGGGATTCGAACCCGCGACCCTCAGATTGCGAGTCGAGTGCCATAACCACCTGGCCATGCCGGGCAAAACTCTTTATGTAGGAATGGCCAAGGTATTCGATAGGCATGATACAGATATGTACGCTAAAGAATCAACAACGAGAGAGTGTTTCTTTAAAAGATGATTGATACTCATTTTCGTTTGTTTCTCTACCCAACAAGGCAAGAAACCATTTCTAAGATACTAACCCAAAAAATGTTAATCTTCTTCTTTTTGTTTCAGTCAAGATAACTCTACAACTACTTTATCACTAACACCAGTTTAAACCTAAATCTCGAGTGTAAAAATCAACAATATATGTGTGTACGTAAACGCTAGTGTTAGCGTCAATATTGTTACTTAAACTGAAGTTTCGAGAATCTTCTCACACGCCTATAAATATAACCAACGCGAAGGGCCAAAAAAGGTATCTATTATTGGTTTGCTATAAACTTCGGAGACTATAACCGTGATTGTTATGACGCTTATTAATCGGAAAACTTCAGATATTTGACCAGGAAATTTCGAAAATTACAAACCATTTAACTTCAGTGGATTCACATCGGACATTAATACTTTTACAAAAACGGCCCGGCATGGCTAGGTGGTTAGGACGATCGACTCGTAGTCTGAGGGTTGCGGGTTCGAATCCCCGTCACACTAAACATGCTCGCCCTTTTAACCGTGGGGGCGTTATAATGTAATGGTCAATCCCACTATTCATTGGTAAAAGAGTAGCCCATGAGTTGGCGGTGAGTGGTGATGGCTAGCTGCCTTCCCTCTAGTCTTTGCTAAATTAGGGATGGCTAGCGCAGATAGTCCTCGTGTAGTTTTGCGCGAAATTCAAAAACAAACAAACAAACATATCGGCATTTATATACCTTCTAAATCTTAACTCGATTTCAGGTTATTTGAAATTCTAATATGTAACATTAAGAAATTGGGGGCTCGTCCATGATCTGAATCAGAGACAAAATTCGATCTAAATTAAAATTAATACATAATTCAATTTATATCTATCAGTGCCAACAAGGTTTGATCA
>NW_013667601.1:24723-33261 GCF_000517525.1 Limulus polyphemus
CAACGTTAGTAACCGGGTTTCGATACCCGTGGTAGGCAGAGCACAGATAGCCCATTGTGTAGCTTTGTGCTTAATTACAAACAAACACATCTTATTTGTTTAAATTAGACTGTTGCTTCTCTATTTTTCTTGAATTTAAATTACATACGTAAGTTTATACACAAGTATGTATTGAGGATATCTCTTTTCTGAAAGTGTAGCATAAGAATATACCATAGTATTCTTCTTTATGTAGTATTAATATTTATTCTGGATATATTCTTTGTTCTTTATATCTGAAGGTTTTTACATAATACGTGGTCAAGAATAGCGTTAAGTTTTTCCTGTTTCAAGTTACCTTTACTCCTTTGTCATTTTCAATGTTGATAATACCTGTTACCGCCCTTGGAAAATATTGCCAACAGTGATCTTGTTTTAAAGATGTCGAGACCACTGGCAGATAATAGCTAGAGCGAGGTTTCGGCCTCACCTACGTGTAATGAGAATGACAAGTTACGTGGTAGCACAGGCGCATGGGTAAATGCGAGGTTTCATTTTTGTTTGTTTTTGTTTTTGAATTTCGCGCAAAGCTACACAAGGGCTATCTGCGCTAGCCGTCCCTAATTTAGCAGTGTAAGATTAGAGGGAAGACAGCTAGTCATCACCACCCACCGCCAACTCTTGGACTACTCTTTTACCAACGAATAGTGGGATTGATTGTCATATTATAACGCCCCCACGGCTGAAAGGACGAGCATGTTCGGTGTGACGGTGATTCGAACCCGCGACCCTCAGATTGCGAGTCGAGCACGTTTCATTTTTGATAGAAACCTCACATTTAGTTAGTCTTATTCCTAATCTCGTCAAAGCTTGACCTGATCTTGACTTTGTAATGAAGAGACAGTTCATTGTAAGCAAATGCACACACTGTGATTTTGTATTTTAAATTAATAAAGATTGTGACTAGATGAGTTTAAACTAAGGAATATGTGGACTGAACATAAAGTGTAATACACTATGAAGAAACAGTGCTGAACTTTGCTCGTAGTGAAGCTGAAAGAGAAAATAAACGTCTCAGGCCGAAAAAGAAATTAGACTGAAATAAATGGAAATTAGACTCAACTCTGATCGATGAAGGCAAAATAACAATTTTGAACTTAATCAATATGTTAAAGTACCACCATTCAAAGAAAATAAAGTTGATAAATATTTCCAACATTTTGAGAAGGTTGTCCAAACCGAGGAATGACCCACCGAAAAATGGTCATTATTATTACAAAGTGTTTTAACTGGTAAAGCACAAGAAGCTTATGCCACTCTCTCTCTAGAAGATTGTACGAATTATGATAAGGTTAAAGTAGCTATTTTCAAAGCACATGAGTTAGTACCGGAGGCTTATCGCCAAAAGTTTCGAGGTTATCGCAAACAAGATAATCAAACTTATATGGAATTTGCCCATGAAAAAGAGTTTATTTTGATCGATGTTGTAGTTCTATGCATATTGGCAACAGTTTCGACAAACTAAGACAATTATGTCTAATTGAGGAATTTAAATGTTGTGCACTTGACGAACTCAAAACTTACTTAGATGAAAAGAAAGTTGAAACACTACAGAAAGCAACTGCTGCTTCCGATTATTACACTTTAACACATAAAATAACTTTTCATAAAAAGAAATTCCTATCATCTCGACAAAAAACCTGTATCTGTTCAATCCACTAAAGTTGAAGATCCTTCTAAAAACTCCAGCTCCTCTAGTTCGAAATCTTCATACAGTCGGGCTAAAACTTCATCAAAACCATCAGGCCTGTCTGCCATTTTTGTAAAAAGAAAAAACAACAAAAACTGGTCATTTTATGTCCGATCGTTGGTGTTTGAAAAAGAAAAGGAGGCAACACTCAGTGCATTTGTGTCCACATATGAACGTAGTTTCACCAGATCACCCGATATTGTTGATTTGGCCACTGATGTAAAGGCTGATTTAATCAGAAAGGAATTTCAACCTTTTGTGTCTGTGTCTTTGACAAATGACACTGGCAATCCCATACCCATACGTATTCTACGTGATACTGGGGCGACTTAGTCATTGTTGTTAGAAGGTATATTGCCTTTAGATTAGATTCGAGTTCTGCCACTGGTGAGTCTGTTATTGCTCTGGGTATCGAGGGTGGCTTTGTTAATGTTCCTGTTCATAAACTTTATTTGGCATCAGACCTAGTTTCGGGACCAGATGTGGTTGGAGTAAGACCTACTCTGAATCATTATTGTTGGGAAACGATTTGGCTGGGGGAAAAGTTGTTGCTGAACCCAAAATGGTTAGTGAACCGATCACTGTTTCATTTAAGGATAATGTTGTCATTGAGGAGAATCCTGATGTGTTTCCCTCGTGTGTTGTGACTCGAGCTCAGGCTATGAAATTAAGCCAAGAACAAATGATAGACATGAATTCAGAGGACGATATTATAGATTTGTCTCAGACATTTTTTGGATCTGATGAGGATCTTATGGATAATGCTAATCCCTCGGTGAGCGATAGTGATGGATATGAGAGATCTAGTTTGCCTGGTGAAGTTTGATTTACTAAAAGTAATCTGATCACCGAGCAAGAAAAGGATCCACAGATTTCTTCACTATTTAAATATGCACTCCCAAAAGATGAACTGGAGAAAGTTCCAAATAGTTATATTTTCAAAAATGGTGTGCTTATGAGGACCACCAGATGTGCCAGCTTCAGAGGACTGGGATATTGTTTACCAAATCGTTGTTCCCAAAGCATATCATTTTGAAATATTGAAAGTTGCACATGAACTCCCTATGGAAGGTCATTTAGATGTTAACAAAACGTGACAAAATTATGAAGACATTTCTTTTGGCCAAAAATCAGGCAAAAAAAATCAGGTTTCTCACTTTTGTAAAACTTGTCATACCTTTCAGTTGGTCGGAAAACCTAACCAGCAAATTCCTGTTGCTCCTTTGAAACCTATCCCAGTTTTCGAAGAAACATTCAGTCGTGTGATTGTTGATTGTGTTGGGCCTTTACCAAAAACTCGATCGGGGAATCAGTATTTGTTAACTATCATGTGTGTATCCACTCGATTCCTTGAAGCTATCTATTTGAGAAGCATTTCAGCCCAAAAAATTTCTAAGGCTTTGATTAATTTCTTTACTTTTGTTGGCTTGCCCAAAGAAGTTCAGTCTGATCAGGGATCAAATTTTATGTCAGGGTTGTTTCAACAAGTTGTTTATTAGCTTAGTGCTAAACAGATCAAATCTAGTGTATATCATCCAGAATTGCAAGGTGCTCTTCAGAGATTCCATTATACCTCGAAAAATGTGATGCAGACTTACTGTCTCGATAACGAGAAGGATTGGGATGAAGGAGTTAATTTATTATTATTTGCTGTTCGTGAGTCAGTTCAGGAGTCGTTATGGTTTAGCCCGTTTGTATTGGTGTTTGGCCATTCAGTGCATTATCCTTTGAAGTTGCTGAAGGAAAAATGGTTGGAAGACGATCCGAAAGAAATGTACTAGTTGGACTACGTTTCCAAGTTTCGGTTCAGACTCTTATGTACTTGTGAATTGGCTTAAAAAAATTTGAAGCTATCCCAAGTGAAAATGAAAAAAATGTTCATGACCACAAGGCTGAAAAGCGTAAGTTCCATCCTGGTGACATGATCTTAGTATTGTTACCCACTATGGGACATCCACTCATAACTAGGTATCATGTTCCCTATGAGATTGTTCAAAAAGTTAATGATACGGACTATGTTGTAAAAACACCTGATTGTCGAAGGGCTATCCAGCTGTGTCATATTAGTATGTTGAAGCCCTATTTCATACGAGATGCATTCCAAAATATTTTAGCCATTGAGTGTTCTCCTGATACTGATAACAGTTGCTTTGACTTACATGACTCATGGGAGGAGCAGGTGTTATCTGTAGGGAACAACAAAGAAACAAAGGTAACTAGAATAAAGTCATGTTTGATGGTTTTCTGGGCCAGGTTTTTTTTTTGTAAAACTGCATAAACTCAAAATATAAACATTTTAGAAAATTTCTACATTAAATTAGAAGATAAAAACGCACGGAATGGCTGCTTGTCACGCAGGCTTAAAATTCCAATTCTGCCTTTTAATTTGAAGTTTAAATCATGATCTCCTGTATTAGTATGCTACTATAACATCTTAAAATAAACAACGTTCTGAGAAAAAAAATCTTGTAGTAATTTAATCTAAAGTTATGCAGGACTTTAAACAAGTTTTCGTACATCTTTTGTGAAACTTTTAACACAGAAAAATCTTTTATGAAAATCTTTTTACCTCCTTCATGAAGTTGGAAACAGTTATTAGCCTTAATAACTAAAAGTATAAGACGTACAATAAGTGATCTTATTGTTGTTGTACCTAATGATGGCCAGGTTAACCTGGTGAAACGTTGTAACCATAAGCACAATACTCTGTATATCCGACAATAAACAAGTTTTAAATTCTTAGCCTTCCACAGTTTACTTGTTTATTGTTTTACGTCATTAGTTTGTATCCCAAAGTAAGAATTTCGCTCAAAGAAAGTTTTAAAATATAAAAGTAAGTAAAAACTGCAGCACAAAGACTTTCAATACTTTGCCATTATGGTAATAAATGTAGCAATTAAACTTATTTAAATAAAATAAAGATATTTTAAAAAATTGCCCTTCGGGTAATCTTTGACATCACACACACACACATATATATATAGAGAGGGGAGGGAAGAAACAGGCATAGATAGATTGATTCAGCAAAAGTTACCTGTTTTACAATCTTGAAATATGCGACATAAAATACCAGTTAAAAGTAAACATGCAACACTCAAAGATTTTATCTATACAGCAACCTTTTGGTTTAAATCAGTACAATGCAATTACCAAAAGTAGGTGTGAGACAGCAAATAGCAATGAAAACTGGACTTTGGGCTGTGGTATTATTAATTCATGATAAAACTGAATTGTTCTATAGCTGTTCAAAGTAATTTCTTTCAATGACATTTAAGGTTTACACTCGTAAATGTATTGAAAATTTATTTCGTTATTTGTAAGTTAATGTTTACGAATTATTCAGTATTTATAAAGGACTTTGGTCTAATAGAAATCTATTACCTGCAGCTACCAAGTTTATATACGAGCCCAGAAAATCCTATATCTACAAGTACGAGAGCAAAAACAGGATATCCATTACAGGGGCTACAGATGAAACAGATATTATGATAAGAGCAACGGTAGAGATTGGAGTTCTAGACTATTGCGAAATGTCACTGCAGGTAAGCCTAAGTTAAGGTAAGCCTAACTAAGGTAAACCTAAGGTAAGCCTAACATTTCGAGGTAAATGCTCATTATGAATGAATAATTATTGCTATAAGCAAATCCTTTGCTTTAGTGAAACATTCGATGTAAAGTCAGTGTCGTAGCGGGGGTTTGATGCGCTCAAGAGCAAAGGTCCAAAGTGCCCCCCCCCCCGATAAATCTGGGAAAAAAAGAGAGCATTTTGATGTAACCAACACTAAACGGCTTACATATTCACTTTTCTTGCCTTTTTTTTCTCCTTTTCTTCAAATTGTGGTCTGCTATCATGGTGGTGTTGTCATAATGCTGCGAACGGCAATCATTCAAAGCAATACCATCTGAGTCCTGTTTTTGGAGGACCACTCGTTCCAGAGACGTAGCATCTTTCTTCTCCTTGTGCAGGAGAATGTATCCAAGGAAAGACTCTTTGAATGTCGCCTTCTTTCTCAAAATCAATAAGGAGGTATTGCATAACATATGACAATTGGTCTCGATGAGCACAATCTGGTGTTGAATCCAACATGATTCCATAATATTTGCTTTTCTTAATACCTTCGATCAGCTTTTCTTTCACTCTGAAGCTAGAAGCCCAAAAACTAATTTTGGATTACTGGTGACAAGTAAGTCATTGAGCCAGTGTGTGTGATTCGGCATAATCCAAGTAGGTCTTTAGAACTGGGTCATATTCAGAAATAAGTCAGAGAAGTGCCCCGCTTGATCTTTTGGGCATCTTGGGAAAAAAATAAACGAATAACTGGCGTTATTTTTCATTTGGAAGCCAAGATACAATACAAATGTCAACAAAAAGACCAAACAAATCTGGTGATTCAACAAATGTGTCAACAGAGAATAAGAGGGAAACGGAAAGATTTAGCAAAAATGAAGTGAATTGAAATTCAGAATTAAAAAAAAAAGAAAATAATTTTTTCCGATGCCTCAATTACAGGTATGAGGGTTCGAGAAGAGAATAACCATCAGCTCATCTAAATATGCCCCCCAGTGGCACAGCGGTATGTCTGCGGACTTACAACGCTAGAATCCGGGTTTCGATACCCGTGGTGAGCTGAGCACAGATAGCCTATTGTGTAGCTTTGTGCTTAATTACAAACAAACAAACATACATCTAAATATATCTACTTTACTCGTAAATATCGGCGTGGAGTTGAGAAAATCAATAATTTGCCTATTTTGATGCTTTTTCCAACATTAAACTACAGTAGCTTTATTTCATAGGCATAGTAAATCACAACTGCAGGAGCAATGAGATGTTCTAATGAATTTCACACTGCTGTGTGTGTATATATATATATATATAATTGTATTAACACAAACAAACTCATTTCGGAAAATACTGTAATGATACGAGACTACAAATTAATGTCAATATTTACTTCACTTACGATTACATACGTAGGTTCTTCAGTGTCTTAATTCTACTTTCCTAGGCCTGTTCTGGGAAGAAAGTCGTGCATACTATGTTACACGAGGAAGGATAAATCAAACAATAAAACTAATGAAAATTGGAAAACTTACTGTAAATATAAAGCCAAAAAATCTGGGTTATGGTTTGTTAGATTATCTGTTTGTTTAGAATGTTTGCGCAAACTACTCAAGGGTTAACAGTAGCAAGTCTGAAAAACGTGTAACGCTGAAAACCGAGTTTCTGTACGAAACAACAAACAAGTAGAGGGAAAGCAGCTAGTTCGAAAAAACACAACGACTTGAATTGTAGTGACATTTTTGAAAATATACTATTACTATATTTTGGCTTATCGAGAATACAATTTAACCAGTAAGTACGAATTGTTTTCACCAAAAATAGAAATATTAAGAAAATTTTACTAAATCTGTCTTTGTAATAGGCGTTATAAATCATGTTATTCAAAACTATTTAAACAAAAAGAGTCTTTCTACACGAACTAGCTGGAGAGATTCAAGATAGCTTGTTTGTTTGTTTTTGAATTTCGCGCAAAGCTACACGAGAGCTATCTGCGCTAGGCGTTCCTAATTTAGCAGATTAGAGAAGGCAGCTAGTCATCACCACCCACCGCCAACTCCAAGGCTACCCTTTTACCAACGAATAGTGGGATTTACCGTGACATTATAACGTCCCCACTGCTGAAAGGGCGAGCATATTTGGTGTGACGGGAATTCGAACCCGCGACCCTCAGATTACGAGTCGAGCGCCTTAACCACCTGACCATGCCGGGCCATTCAAGATAGCACGTTTCTTAGGCCAGCCAAATACGGATAACTATTTTTAAGTGAATCTCAGAGTGTTTTATTTTCTTAAAAGTAAAGTAAAATATTGAAGATGATTGTTTGTTTGCGTGTAATTAAGCACAAAGCTACACAATGGGCTATCTGTGCTCTGCTCACCACGGGTATCGAAACCCGGATTCTAGCGTTGTAAGTCCGCAGACATACCGCTGTGCCACTGGGGGGGGGGGGCATTGAAGATGAGCATAAACTTCGTGTGGAGTTGTAGTGTGTATGGTAGCTTGAAGTTTGAAGTGCACCCACCCTCGAAGTGTGTCGGGTGCAAGTGTCCCCCCTCCCTCTCTACGCTACTGCTAAAGTTACGTGAAAATGAAAAGGCTGAGTACTCTTTATAAAATATTCAGTAAGTTTGCTACTTTTGTGGCATATTCAAATGAACCAAATATGGATTTATACCAAATATATACCTGATAGAGCCTCTTAATGGGAGATTCAGACAAGATGTGGTACTACGAAACAGTGCTGAACTTTACTAGATGAGTTTAAACTAAGGAATATGTGGACTGAACATAAAGTGTAGTACACTATGAACACAATCAAGATGAGGTACTACTTTCTCTTTCTCGGCTTCGATACGAGCTTGTTCAAGCTCGATTTGTTTGAGCGTTAGCTAGATCTCCAACTTATCTTTATCACTCATTTCCGATTGACTAGTGGGTACACTGGAGAATTCCCCTAATGTTTCCTCAGGCAACAAATCATCATCAACTAGTATTTCAATAACATGCTTTTTTAGTTAATTTTTTCATTGATATTTTAACTTCTAGTTCTAAACTTTGCCAATTTCTAGCAATTGATTTTTATTATATCTTTCTAGTTGTTCGAGGGAGGGTGATTCAAGAAAATCTTGATAGTTAGACATGATCAAACCTTGTTGGCACTGATAGATATAAATTGAATTATGTATTAATTTTAATTTAGATCGAATTTTGTCTCTGATTCAGATCATGGACGAGCCCCCAATT
>NW_013667601.1:34227-39128 GCF_000517525.1 Limulus polyphemus
CGGTTACTAACGTTGTAAGTCCGCAGACATAACGCTGTGCCACTGGAGGGCAACAAATAAGAAAGAGAAAATAAAGCATACTGAAAAAAATAAAGTATTTAAATCAATGAAACTGAAATAAGCTAATCAGAAGCAAAATAAACTAAGAACAAACACAACTTTAAATCTAGAAACCCCCGAGAGATTTTAAGTTTAGGTGATACATTCATGAAATGATCACAATGTGTAAGCCCTCATGTCTCCTTATCTGGGCAATAAAAGAAATTAAGCCCTGAAAGTATAGAATTGCTGAAAGTTGCTGTCAGGATCAGAGCCACTCACGGGGCAAAGGGTGTGGGACAGCCAAGTAACTTGTCCTGGGTTTGGATAATTTTGGATACTTGGCGTATGCCAACGCATTATGTACTCGTGGATACAAAACGTAACAGCCGACTATGTGATCATCCCGGTCATATTAGTGAGCAAACTTTCTTGGGTGCACAGCCTAGTTCAGAGTAACACTTGCAGAGAGAGAGAGAGACTTGGAAGACTACTCTACAAAAGTAGCTCAAGTCTTTCACTGTAGGGAATACAAAGAAAAAGGTAGCTAGGTTGAAAGCAACTTAACGACGTTATTGATGACATGTTAAGTAGAAATTGCACGTAAATCTGTATAATGATAATTTTCGAATAATGCTACATTGAAATATGAAGGTAGGAAAGGCATTGTATACTTTTATGCCAAAATTAAACCCAGCTCCATCTGTTTTGGAGCTGTGGTATATCCAGATAGAATTGAATTAACTTTAGAGCACTGTAGAGAAGAAAATCCAGGTTAATTTTCTATTGCTTTAATACGGGCGTAAGTGCCATCCCTACATAGAAAGTGGTAGCGCACTCTCCGATAACACACTATATTTGATGAATTACTTAACAAATAATTTTCTAATTTTGGTCAAATAGTTAATAAATATTTCAAGAGCGTATAATGTCCAACTTATGAACATAGTAAAATTAGTGTTAAACCGCTGTTTGTTTTCAACAAGCATGCTTAGAGCACAGCAATGAAGTAATGATAAACTTACGCGTGCATGTTTGTTCGGGTTTGTTTGTGCACAAAGCCACATAATAGGTTAACTTTTCTGTGACCACCACGGGTGTCGAAAGCTGGGGGGGGGGGGGCATCTCACTCATGTAACGCTAGGTATTGGAATATATAAATGTAAAAGTTTTATAATTAGGTAGGATTGTAGTGTATAGACTTCAAAAACGTTAATTTGTTATTATAACAATCCTTCTACAAAGTGGATCCTGCAGAGCGTGAAACCAATCATTTTGAAGTTATTTAAAAGTGGATGTACCAATGTTGAATATTGTAATATATTCTGCTGTTAACACTACAATTAGTCGTGAGTTATAGAGTTTTAGTGGCTAGAAGGTTGGGCCACAATATATATACAGTGAATCTCAATCTGTGGTGTGCAGACCACTGGTGATGCGAAGACGTTTTTCAGCTGATGGGTGAAAAGGTTGCATAGTTAGGAAAGGAAGTGGTAGCATAGCTTAGATCCAATGTTGTTCAGGTTAGGTGCAACACGAAAAGTTTCAGAACCACTGGTGTGGTAAAATAAATATAACAACACAGTTCAACTACGAACGAGTAAACATTGCTAATCTTTCTCGTGAAATTAACTGTTAAAGCAAAATGTTGTCATAACTGTTAGATTATTGTTGTTGGTTGTGTTTTTCACATTTTTAGGTTTAGACTTTCGCTAGAGGAAGTTTTAACTTTATATCTTAGCACGTAGCTCAGTGATGTGAGTTTTGAGTTTCTGTTTCGACGAAATGATGAGGTAATGAAGATACGGAATAAGTTCGCAAGGAAATGATAAACGTTATTTATTTATGAAGTTAGGCCTATTATCTGGTTATCGTTATTTACTTTAATGAAGGTGAAATTTGTATAATTTCTATTTTAAGAAATAAAACGCTTTCCTTTCATTAAGGGAACAAAACTTTTCGTTATTTTTCTCAAAACCAAAAAGGACCTGCCGAACAATGGAAATCGTTACAACAATGAAACAATTTGCTTCTCTGGTTTCCCAGGCTTTGCACAAGTGATCCACTTTTATGTATATGTGTGATTGAGTACTTATATTCCTGAACATCTAACATAAACGATAAAATATAAATATCCATGAAATAATTCTGTTTCCAGCTGTCGTTAATTATGTCTGTCAATATTCATAACTGATATTAAGTTATGTGCATATCTATATAAATATAATAGTACTGTCTGTTGTATGTCCATGTAATTACTTCGCAGGGTGCGCATTGATCTTGGAACCAAATTGATATGGAGGTTCATTAGGTCCATGCGGGAGTCCATGCAAATTTTCAGTTTTGCGTTTTTCGGTTTTTATGGGCGTTTTTTTAGCACTATCTCATCTTATATGGGTGGATCTTCACCAAATTTGGTGTGGAAGTTCATTAGGTTCATGGGAAGATACAGACAAATTTTAAGTTTTGCGGGTTTTATGGATGTTTTTCACCACTACTTCGCCCGACTGTTGATGGATTTTTACCAAATTTGGCATGAAGATTTGTTGGGTCCATGGGGAGATACATATAAATTTTCAGTTTTGCATTTTTTTATCGGCGTTTTTCCGTGTTTTTTTTCTACCACTACCTCATCTCCTGTGGATGAATCATCGCCAGATTTGACATGAAGGTTTGTTGGTACAACAGGGAGATACGTACAAATTTTCAGTTTTGCGGTTTTTACCACTACATCACCCCCTATTGATAAATCTTCACCAAATTCGGCAGTTTTGTTGGTACATGTGGAGATACATGCAAACTTTGAGGTTTCACGTTTTGTACTTTCATTGGCGTTTTTACATTTACATATAAGGGAAGCAACTTTTTATGTCCTAAGATAACCTTTCATTAATCATGAATTTACATAACTTCCGTCCAGGAGACGGGTGCTCCATCTAGTAATAAATATATTTATAGTTTATAACATTAAGTTTTGGAAAACTTTCATCAGGCAATAGATTATAGAAGAGGTTGTAATGAGATAATACTTGAGTGGTAATATCTCAAAAATGTTTAAACTTAAAGCAACAAAACGGTAAAGAAAAGCATACATAAATAAATTATTGAATTGCCAGCAAGAATACTAATGCATAGATTATTGAACTTTATGTGTACATCTCATTTAGATAGCATTTTATAATTTTTGTGTAGCTGAGCTAATGAGAGCTATAGCTTGAAACGAAAGTACTTAGCTGATCATATGAGATGTGTTATTCAATGTAACCTAACGTAAGGGGAAAAGAGGCCAATTGATCTATCTAAACTTAAGGGAAATTCAAATCCAACCATCATAATTTAAACATCTATCAAGCCTTCCCATACATTCCCTTTAATGTATTGCATCTACTGTATCAGAAGGCAACCTATTTCAAAAGCCAACCACTATTTTGGAAAAATAAAAGTGTTTTAGCGAAAGATGATTCCTTTCCTGCCAAATTTATATTTGTATCTCCATTACTTTCTCACCATTCAGTACAAAAAAAGAAGATGCATTAATACTGTCAATTCCTTTAAAAGTCTTAAATACCTCAATCAGATCTCCTCTCACTCTTTCATTTTTGTAGAAAAAACAAATTCAGAGATATTAACCTTCCCTCACATTGCAAACCTTTCCATCCCAGATATCATTAGAATAGCCCTCCTCTGAACCCTTTCCATCCCAGATATCATTAGAATAGCCCTCCTCTGAACCCTTTCCATCCCAGATATCATTAGAATAGCCCTCCTCTGAACCCTTTCCAATATTTTATTGTTTCCCCTAATGTAAGGAGTCAAGACAGTGATTATAAAAATCAAAATTGTAACATTTTTATTTCTATATAGACTACTTAAAATCCTATTGGACTCACCTCTAGCAACCACGCTATGTGTATGGCTTAAGAAATTGATCAACCACAACACTGTTAAGGTTATTCCTATCAGAATTATACTCGTAGTCAAACTGTGGTAACCCACATGTATTGCTTTACATTTATTATAATTAAAAGCCATCTGCCATTTATTCTCCCAACTCATTAAGTAATCTAAATCCATTTTCAAAGTAGCAACATCTTCCTCACAGGCAGCAACATTCAAGACCTTAACAACAACAGCAAGTTTAAGTTTATTGACCATATTTTGATATAAAGCAAATATAGCCAGTGTCATAATACTGACTCCTAAGGTGCCTCACTTGTGATGTTAATACAGTTTGTTTGAACTTCATTTATAATTACCCTCTGCTGTATTCCATCCACCTATTTTTCTATCCAGTAAGCCAACTTGTCCATCACACCCATATAGTAAAAAGATAATATTTTTAACAAGCCTTTTTTGTGGCATTCTGTCAAATGCTTTCTTGAAATCTAGATACACTAAATTCACACCCTTACCCTCATCTACATTAGCAATAACCTCTTCAAAGAATATCAAAAGATTAGTAAGACAATCTTTATTGCCCAGTGAAACCATGTTGGCTATCCAATAAAATTTTAAACTTTGTTAAATGTCTTTGCAAGACATCTTTTATTACAATTTCAAAACTTTTCTCACCACTTATATAAGACTAATAAACTAATAATTATTTGGACAGTTTTATCACTGTTACGTCTCCGTTTGTTAATTGATTTCCCGTAAATTCGTTTCGATGAAACTTTAGCGACACAAGTCCTTTCTTAAATAAAACTGGTTTATTCTTTCTGAGTATAACTTTACGATACACTTAATTTCAACAATCGCGCTAAAACAAATGCTATAACAATGAACGTTAACTTCAACAATACTCTCTGACTGCAGATCAATTACTCACTACCTACATATTGTCCCGTCACGTTGTGACCATC
>NW_013667601.1:39547-44600 GCF_000517525.1 Limulus polyphemus
TTCTCACCACTTATATAACACTAATAAACCAATAATTATTTGGACAGTTTTATCACCTTCAAAACAAGAGTAACACACACACACACATATATCCAACTTTCAATTTCTAGCATCTGTCTACTATTAATATAAGCAGATATGTTTTTTATGTCATGAGGAACAGAGCTAGAATGCTTAGACTAGCCACAAAGTGTGATAGCCTCAAATATTACTTCATAGAGTAAGAGTACAAAACGTTGTATGTATAAGCAAAACATTTGTTACCAAGAGGTGCTTCTGTGTTCTTTAATTGTTGTAATGTAAGTTCTTTCTATGTTTTAAACAAATAAAAGTGACTGTAAAATATGTTGGTAACAGTATTCTTTTCAAAGTAATAATGAAGCACTTGAAATAAAAGCTGTACAAGTTTATAAAACTCTGTCTGCTTGTTTGTTCCAAGTAGATTGAAATTTTTTTTAGTTTATGATATTGTCATGGGGTTTTTAATACATGAATACTTAGGCAGATTTTTTGACATAGCTTTATTTCAAATGTTACTCAAAAGAATTATTTGAACTGACATCTTTATGATATTGTTTAAAAGTTTTCTTAGAAAATACAAAATAATCTTACCAGAAAAATAATGAATATTTAAAAAAAATTAAATAACATTTTTGACAAAAGTATTTTTCTGTTCAAAATTAAAACTAAATTTGCTTAGGTTAATTATTAACAATAAGAGCTTTACTTTATATTTTATTGATGCAAAGTGAAGATATTAGGTAATGTAGCAGTGTTACATGCTTGTTTTTTTGTTTTCTTTTCATTTTATGGATTTGTTTTATTCATTAACATTTTTTCCTGTATAAATCTGTATACTTCTCCAGTTGCGTGATGTATTCCTTGATGGAACTGGTGTCAGTGATCGTCGCCACTTCAAACACATGTTGGAGGCAGACCCACTGCCATTTGCCTATCATGATGGACAAATTCTCAGTATCTGTCCTTCTTCAAATGAACCGGTTTGGATTACTAACATCAAAAGAGGGATTTTGTCAGCTTTTCAAAATTCCATGAAATCTCTCAGCTCTCATACTCACACTTCAGAGGTAATTTTTTAAAAGTTGTGTTATGTAATTATAGTTAACTTACATATGTATCCAATACTGAAAGTTAAAGTATAGACAGAAAGATAACATCAACAGTGAACCAAAGAAAAGTATTTCAGGGATCTCTCAGAATTCAAATTGAGATAAAAATGTAAGACAAGGTCATAATTTTAGTATATACTTAAAATTTTTGGGTGATCTTTGATATTTGATTGTAATTAACATTAGAGATGACTGCACTGAGAATAAGAAGAATGTCAATAAATGAGTGAACATCTTTATTAAGTTATATATATTTGCTATATTATAAAATGTATATAAATATCAATGACTACAATATCTCATTTTCTGATAAACTTATATTTACACTGAATAATTTATATAAAACAAGTAATTTGCATAACTACCTTTTAGAAATGTACATCATTAAGGCAATTTAAATATTGTTTTTATAAAATAGCACACAAAGTTATTCAAATATGTTTTTTCTAAAAGCAGCTTAATCTGAGAATAGTGATCAGATGTTGTATTTACTATCAGCAATATATATATATATATATATATATATATATTGCTTGATTGGGTGAACAAATATCAGACAGAAAAGTATTTTGATACTTTAACGTTACTGTAATTTAGTTGTACGTATATATACCTGTACAGTTCATGTGGAAGAGTGTGAGTAAAGAATGTTTTCAAGGTGTTAGAAAAATGTTTAAATAGTAGTTATGGGTGTTTGAATATGCTTCTTAATCTGATGTAAAAAAAGAACTAGAATACATATTATATATACATATATATGCAGATCAAATATTACCAATTACCATCATACACAGGCTAGAATTTACCTTTTCAGCCATGGGAATGTTATAATATGAAAGTTGATCTCAGTATTCTGTAATAAAGAATAGTTCAAGAGGTGGTTATGTATGGTGTTGACTTGCTGCCATCCCCATATTCTGTAACTTTAAAATTAGGGACATCTTTCACAGATAACTGTCAATTGGCTTTGCACAAAATTTCACAAATTTTAACAAGAATAAAATTAATGAATTAGATAAAAACTTTTATGAAAATAGCTAACGTTGTTTTCATCAAATAATGTGTAAATTTCTGGAAATTATATATTTTTTTCTTTTTTTTCCTTGATTTAGTTGGATGTTTCAGGAATATGTAACACAGACTACAAAATGCAGGATAGATCTTTGGACTCCTTTACTGTTGTTAAAACTAAGGATTTGAGATCATGTCAAAATCGTCACGGAGCTACTACTTCCATTTTCTCAAACCAATATTCATCTCCTGGTTCAGTAAGTACAGCTATACTACTTCCATTTTCTCAAACCCATATTCATCTCCTGGTTCAGTAAGTACAACTATACTACTTCCATTTTCTCAAACCCATATTCATCTCCTGGTTCAGTAAGTACAGCTATACTACTTCCATTTTCTCAAACCCATATTCATCTCCTGGTTCAGTAAGTACAGCTATACTACTTCCATTTTCTCAAACCCATATTCATCTCCTGGTTCAGTAAGTACAGCTATACTACTTCCATTTTCTCAAACCCATATTCATCTCCTGGTTCAGTAAGTACAGCTATACTACTTCCATTTTCTCAAACCCATATTTATCTCCTGGTTCAGTAAGTACAGCTATACTACTTCCATTTTTAATCATTTTTATTGTAGGAAAATGTTTGGAGAGAGTTTTAGGTAGTGTGATGACATGGTGAACAGATCTCTATGGACTGCTTCTCTCTGATTTGGAGACAACATTCTGGGGTTTTTGCTAATCAATCCTGATGAAGTACTCAGTTCAAGACAATCAGAAGGAAGTTAGAAGCAGTCAGTAGAAAATTATTCAATCAAAATTAAATTTTTTTGAAATGAACTTGAGTAGTATTTGGCTACAAACATATTTCTTAGGAATAAAAAATTCATTTGAATATTGTCAATAGCATAGTATTACACACACCTAACATTTCCATATCATTAGCAAGCTTATATATGTTATGAACAATCTTAATTCCTACATCACTAGTGAAACTAATGGGAAAAATCTCATAATATTTTAGAAGCTTCATCAATATATTCTATCAAGTACATAGTGACTAATTTCTACTTTCTTCTAATTAACCAGTTTTCTAATTATAAACATACTGTTTGTTTTCATTTCTGTTATCAATATCAACTTTCTTTTATTCATTGGATAAAAAAAAAAAAAAAACTTTATTAAATGCATGCAAACATTCTTGAAAACTTTTGGCAACCAACATATTGAAATCAGATAAAATCAAGAGTTTATGAAGAAATAGTAAATAAAAAGAACCAAATATTTTTTCCTTAATCTTTCTTGTTGTTATTAATTGATTCACATATTATGAGTTTGTTTTTTTAAGTTAAAAATAATACTTACCATCTATCAAAAAATATGTAGTGGTGGGGTAGAACATTTTCCCAGTTTTATTACGTTAGATCTTTAGCTAAAAGCTTTAAAGGAAAATTAATAAGTAGTGCTTTCCTGATATTTCGAAACTCTTTGAATCCTATGATGATTAGAAGACTAATAATATAGTTCTACGATTTACTTTATTTTTAATTTAGCCTTGTTTTTGGATTGAAAGTTTTGGTTAGTAAATTGTTAATATATATCTTGTTAAGTCATTCAAGTGTCAATGAAATTGGTTTAAACAACCTGCAATCGAGTCTTTATATAAGGACTCTGTACTTTACAACTCTCTTAATGCACTATGTTGTTTTTAAACAGATTTTCATATGTATTTATTTTAGTATATCCCTGAACAACAATCATATTATGCTTTAGAAATAACAAACTGAAAATAAAGAAAAATAGCACTGATTTGATAAAGAACAAATAAATATTTATTTTGCAGCCAATTCAAAATATTCCTTTTCTGGATGGTAAATACAATTGCAAGCAAAAAGTTGATAGAAACCAAGTTATCGTAGAAGCAGTCTGTGAGGAGACCAACTCCTTTGTTCCATTCTCGCAGTCAGATAAGGGTGCTCATATATATTCAACAATCCATCTTTATCTGTCTGATGTTGTGGATGGTGTAAATGTGAGGAGAAGTAAGTATAAAACTCATTATTGTGTGATAAGCATTCAGAGTCAGGATATTTGAAATCTCAATGGGAAGAATTCTATTTCATAATGCTAGAAATATAAAATACTGTAGAGCTAAGGGGAAATCATGAAAAGAGTAAAATATATATACCTTTTTCTCATCATTATATTTGTAAATATTATTATAAGAGAAGCTTCCTTCTGAATCCCAACTTTAAAAACAATACTGTGGCTATCCGATACTGTTTTGACGTACAGAATAACATAATTTTACATGTATAAGACAACTACCACTAAAAAATAGGCAGAAATACATCTTCCTATGGGTTAAAAACAAGAATATTTTTCATGGAAGTATTACAAATATTTATGTGAGAGAGTACTTGCATATGAAACTTGTTTACATTTTAGATGGAAAAAAGGAATTCAAATACATGATTAGATATACTGCCTATATATTTTTTGCTTTTAAAAGTTATTAGGGGTATGGTATAATCAACTACTATATCTAACTTACTGAGTTTGGTCTCAACATAAAGTACCATGATTAACTGAGGTTTGATTAAATAAATAGTGGAGATGTATATATTAACTATTTCCAAGCCAAGGAGCACCTTCCATGTATCAAGTGAAATTTGTATACAAATATTAATTCCAATACTATTTCAACATTGTTTTACTCAAAAATATTTTAGAATTGATAATTTGTCATTTTGTAACACTTACTTAATATTGTTACGACAGTGGAAGTCACGTAACGCTGGTGCTGCATTGGCACTGGTAGCATGCGTGATGAGTTTCTCGAATGATCAAGGAAGTCCAATTGTGTTCGAGATGCCCTCTTCGTTAGTATATCAGCCTGGCAGAGAAAGCC
>NW_013667601.1:44666-56338 GCF_000517525.1 Limulus polyphemus
CAAGGATATAAATGAAGAAAGAGCAGTAGTTACTTTGAGTTCCATGTAATTTATGATTCTGTTAGTTTTGAACTAGTGAGCCGTAAAGTGTGTTTTGCACTCGTTGAGAGCGAAGTTATTGAGATTGTGAATCGCTGTGAGTCATAGCGTGTATTATAAAAGTTGTTAAGTTTAAAGTGACGAGAAACGTACTGATTGTGGAACTACTGTATACCAAAAATTTGTATTGAGAAAGAATAAACTGATTTAATCAAGAAAGGACTTGTATCGCTGAAGATCCTCGAAAGGAATTTCTACCAGAAACAAACAAACAAGCAGATACGTAACAATATAATTCTAAAAAGAAGAACGAAACAAATAGTTAGCCCTACTTCTCTGTACAGCTATGATCAATTCTACCTCTAAACAATATACTTATCAAGTTTCTTTAGGTTTTTTCTGCCCATCCAAAAGCATATATTTACTAAGAAACTATCATCTCTTGGGAATATAATCCTAAAGATTTTGTTTTTCATGTGACTTTTCCTTCACTTTCTTGGTTTTAGTAGTATAGCCTCTCATTTCCACCCTTCTATTGCTTCATAGCATGTGAAACTACTAATGTAGCTTAGTTTCAGAGGTTTTCCTAGTGTGCAGTTGATCACAAATTGTGCACCTGTAAAAATATTTGTGCAGTTGAAAAATTCAACTGTATAAGTACGTTCAAGTGGCTAAATAATAAAAATTTAATGTTTAGTCATATTTAATATTATAAAACTCCATTTCAGAGTTGATAAATATATTTATTTACTAGAATATTCTTCATTTTTTTGGATCATTTGATACTAGGCCTGTATATATATATGAGGTGCATGTATTAAAAAATGATGAAGTTAAAATATAATTATGCAGTTGAAAAAACTCCTTAGGAAAAGCTCCGCTTAGTTTTGAAAATGGCAAAGTTTAAATATAATTGGCTAGAGAAGATTATAACCTACTTACATCAATGTAGAATGAAGAAACTGGTGTGAGAAGTAATTTTTGGTTTGTGGGAAATAAACAAGACCTAGCTAATACATAGAAAAGCCATGGAATGTTGAAGGAAGTTTAGAAGACTTAGGAATAAAACCATAGATCTGGGTATTTTTTACAGTTTCTTTATGAAATTGTTTTTTGTTAAATTATGTTGATTTGTTTCAGAGCTACATAAATTTTCTTCTATGACAATACATCAAATAAGTCATTTTCTATTTAAAGAGCACAGTATAGAATAGCAAAATATTATTATTATAAAATGCTTATATATTGAATATTAGTGTTAGGTTTATTATATTCAAACAATGCACATATATAAGGTAACTTATAATTTATTGATAAAGAAAGCATATTTATTAGATATAAATTTATTTTGATCAATAATATTTATTGTTAGCAAAACTATTGGTACTTAACCTGACCTGATATCATTTTGAAATGTCAAGTTCTAGGCCATTGATAAATATTTGTCAGTTTGTGTTTTTTATGATATTTAGCCAGAACATAATGACTATTTCAATTGGCAAAAAAATTAATGAAAAGAAATATGGTAATGAAAGTGATTGGGTATATAAAATGGACTTTCTGATTAACATAAAAAAGTTTAAATTCTAGAATGATATAAAGAGTGATTTATGATTTCCAAAAAAGTGTTTTACAATAAAATTTTGGAAATTTCACAACATACAAAGTATTAGAAAAATTAAATCAAATTACATGAATGTTTTAAGACAAAAATATAACTATTTAGTAAGTTTTTACTAAGTTTCATGCAATTTGATTAAATATTTCCAATTTGAAAAAGAAAGAAGTTAAGGAATATCAGTGACACCTCTCCAGTTCAGAAAGTGGGAGGCCTGGCATGGCCAGGTGATTAGGGTGCTCGACTCAAAATCTGAGGGTCGCAGGTTCGAATCCCTGTCCCACCAAACATGCTCGACCTTTTAGTCATGGGAGCATTATAAAGTGATGGTCAATCCCACTATTCGTTGGTAAAAGGGTAGCCCTAGAGTTGGCAGTGGGTGGTGATGACTAGCTGCCTTCTCTAATATTACACTGATAAATTAGGGTTGGCTAGTGCAGATTGCCCTCATGTAGCTCTGTGAGAAATTCAAAACAAATCAAACCAAATGAGAAAGGGTGGGAAAAGAAAACAAATTTCCCCATGAAAAATTATGTGGGTATATATGACCAGGGGGAGTATGGCAGATTTGACTGACTAACTGTACAATTTGAAGGATAGTTTTCTTCTATTCAAATATATAACTTTTGTAAGTTTCTTCAAAAATCTAAAAGCTATAGATTTTTTATCATTTATCTGGTTTCCAGTGTGAAACCTAGGACTATAACTTCTTTAAATATAAATCTATTAATTTTTGATATGCTGTATAAGAGACTGATTACTAACATTAATTACAACTTGAAATAATACAGGGTAATGATAATTCTGTACTCAGTTTTGTTTGCTGTACATTTACATTTAGAGATGTTAGTTCTTTTTTTAGCCAAACATTGACTGACTGGTGGATGGAAACAGCACAAAAAATTAAATCACAAACCTGATGGGTACAGAAGAAATAAATAAATAAAATTTTATAAACCTGTCAAAAACATTTAGTGATGTTGTGAACAAGTACAAAAAAGGTAAAAAAGCAGAAAACAATAGAGTAAAATTAAAAAAACAGACAAGAGTTAATATATATTACTTTTTGATTTATCTGAGAGGAAAAGTACAAGACTGTCTTTTAAAAATCTGAAACTGAGTTATGTTTTTTCCCACTTGATTTTATTTTATGTTTTCAAATTTTGTTTTATTTTCGTCTTTTAAAATTATTTGTTTTTAATATTTGTTCACTATACCTTTGAACTTTTTTGGAGCCAAGTTATGCTTTTGTTTATTTTTTTTTGGACACTCCAGCTCTTAGATTTAATATTTTTTCATGCTGTTTTCATCCACTGTTAATCCCTTTTTGGTTAAGAATGTATATATATATGTGTAGTTTTGTGCTTTTTTTTTTATTAATCTGTTACAATAAGTATTGTGTTAAACATACAATGAAATATTTGTCAGCTAATTTCAGTCAAAGAACAGTCAGGCATTATATATATATATATCTTACTCAAAAACACTCGAAATTTAGAAACAAAATAAATAAAAAAGTTATTTTTATATTATTGGTTGTTAGTGATTATTATTTGCTATTATAATTTGTTGTTTGTTTTTTTAATTCAGCACATATTTCTGGTCGTTCCAATCTCCTTTATGCTACTAAATGTGTCCCTGACAAAAAATTAGATCACAATGAAGCCATGGATGTCATTCGTGAGATCAGCTCTAAACTAAAAGATGACGTCAGACCTGCAGTTCCTAATTTATTTACTCATCTAGTGTACATTCTTCGTAACCTTTCACACAGTTCAGTAACTGAAATTTATAATTCTTTAAAAAGTGGTGATCTGCATGATTTACCAAAAGCAATGTAAGTTTAACTTTAATAACTCTCTGTGTGTGTATTTTATCCATCTTAAGTTATAGGTAATACAAGTTATGTGGATCATTGAGGTTGGAGAACAAATTTAAGTGATTTGTAATGTTGTGTAAACTCTCAAGAAAAGATACATGAAAACTGTGTTTTTTTAGAAAGCTCATATGTATAAAACTGACATATCAAAATTTGGCTGACACTTTTCCATTATTTTATTGCTTCATACACAGGACAGTTAATCTGACTGGAATATGTAAAATATTTTCTTAAATAGTGCTTATAGTAGATACTTAAAAATAAAATGTATAAAATTAACAAAGATAATAAAATATGTATAATTAGTGGGGGGAGAAAATAATTGAAATAATATTTATTAAATTAGAAAACAAAAATGGTATTTGAATATAGCCATGCAAAAAAAGGGTTTTATTAAAAATAATGATATTTATCATGAAGAGAACTTGTATGATAACTTAATGTTTTCTGTCATCCACATTTCAGTTATTCAGCTCAGTAGTGGGTGTATGTGTTAACAAAGTAATCTATAGACTGTATTCCAATTTTTAAAAATATTTATGTTTTGTTGATAACAGTAATTTATATAAGTGAGAGGTAAGTTGTAATGTGGTGATATTAATTTACAAATTTCAAAAATCATTACAGACTAAATTTAGAAACACTTGATTACATGCATAACATTTTAACAATGCAAACACATGGTTTGATGACATGGTAGATATGCTAAACATACTTATAATATCAATTTCATGTTATATTCATTTAATATCTACAACTCTATTAATGTACGGTCTAGAATGGTCTTTTTTACAGATGTTTTTCAGTCCAAAGTCAGTATAGGTATATGAGCTCTAGAAAATTGAAAACTGATCAATCAGAGTTAATTTTATATTTCTTACTTTAAATTCATTCTGATAAATATTCATGATTCTGTAGTTGTTAAAATATTACCTCTGCCACTCTGTGTTTGTGTGTAAGTTTGTTTGTATGTTCGTCATCAAGAGTTCTCAAAAACAGCTGAATGGATTTGGATGAAAGTTGGTATACATTTAGGCTATGATCCAACTTATAAGTGATTAATTTTTGGAGGGTCAAGGTCAAAGTCACAGCAAGGTCACGAAAATAAAAAAAATTCCTATCTGTTAACATAGGAACCGAGTTTCAAAAGGATCGGATTTTGAGGAATATGTCAGTGGACATATGTAGAATGTTATTCCTCATTGTCCTGCCAAAAAAATAATGGTCAGTGTCTGTTGATAACGACAGACATATGAACACATTTTTTATATTTTTTGAGAGCCATATATGATTAACACTGCATGGTAGAGGTACGCGTTCTATTGCGTGCCTCTCTTGTTCTTTCTCTTATGAGTCCTATACAGAACAGATAGCTCACATAAAGATAAAAAAAACTAGATTTACACTGTAGAGTAGCAGCAATGAATAGTATCAACTTTCAGAAATATAATTTCTTTGATGACAATAAACACAAGAATTTTTTCGTGGCAGCTTGATAGTAAATGTAATATATACAATTGTATCTGCACTAAGATATCTGTTTGGCTTGTGTTTCTGTTTGCTTTGTAACAGTGTGTCAAGAACAGTATGATATTGACTTTGTGAAGTTGTTATGGCCAGTACTGATTTTATTCCTTAGTAAAGGTTGAGTTAATTTCAAATTATTTTAATAATGTTTTGGCATAAGTCTGTTTTTAGAAGTTTTTTTTTAAAGAGGGACAAACGTTTATGTTTGTGTAATACATTTTACAACTTCTTACTAGGGATGTTTTTCTGGATTCACTTCCAATGGCAGGATCAGAAGGAACTATAAAAATGATGGTTAGTCTCCTTAAGAGTGACACTGTAACAGGTATTCGAGCCAAGATTTGGAAGACAGCTTTTTCTTTCTATAAAAATGTTACTGAAGAATCAGTAGAAGCATGTGTGGTAAGACTGGAAAAAAATAATGGTCTCTATACTTCTAATTTATAATTTACATTCACAAGTTTTCTTACAACTATAATAAAACAAAATGAAAGAAACTTTTTCAAATGGGTCATCATTGAGCCTTCTTTCAATTGCAATCAAACTAAATTGATTACTGATTTTTTTAAATCTATTTATCAATATTTTAGTTAAAGTTGTATGCATAACTTAAATGTAAAAGTTCAAGTTTTCTTATGAGATAAGTAATTCTGCTTGAATATGGAATTCATTGTCTTTATCTTGTAATAAGCCCTGATTTAGATAGTTTTCTCCAACTCAATTTGATCATGATTTAATTCTTTGCTAATACTTATACTTTGTCTTTATCTTGTAATAAGCCCTGATTTAGATAGTTTTCTCCAACTCAATTTGATCATGATTTAATTCTTTGCTAATACTTATACTTTCATTTAAAAATTAAAATAGTTCAAAAACAGTTTTCCTCCACTCACCCAAAGCTGTCTCAATCCTGGACTGCCCTTTAAGCAGTGCTAAAATGTTTTCACTAACAGCACACCAGTCTTTTATACTTCATCAGTTTTGTGCCATTTCAGAACACGTGCTGAATGTGTGACTACCCTCCACCAATCATACTATGCCATCTATCATAGAACAAGCCTCACTTTCTCAATTGACGTTCTAGTGTGTAGACATGTGTTTTAACTTGCTCTCTATGTGACTGCAAAATTTTAATTGTGCTTGATCACAAATTTCTATCTGTTTCAACTTCAAGTTTCGACTTCTTGTGTTTAATTTCCATTGTGTCTATTCATTTGTTTTACAAATATTTCTGTTTTCCGGTTTTCTAATTTGTTAATTTGAGATTTAATATGGCAGATGATGAACTTCCCAGGACAGATGACAATGGTTCTAACACGAGTCCCCAGTTTCAGCGTTGACGATGTCTGCTACAGAAGTACAGACTTTAGTTCACGGGGAGTTTGTGTCTTAAGTTCAGCCGAGGATTTCTTCCTTTCTCATTACGATTTTCTGTGAAGAAGGATATAACTATTGAATGGAAACTTCTTTCTACTGCATCTTCCAGCTGTTCCCGTGCTTCCATGTATATTCCTTGGTTAGGTATTGTTCTTTTTTCCCAGGAGATCTGTAAGTTTTTCAGCATGTATTACTCCCTCCCAGTTAGTAAACCGATGTTTAGCGAGTTTATGTAAACTTGTGTGGATCGACCTAATTTCCTTATGCAATAATTAAGGTCTTTCATGTATTTGTTAAGTTAGATTTTTATAATTCTTTTACCATCTAAATTACTTTAGTTTACATTTCCGTTTAGAGCTTGATTATTATTTTGTTTTCGTTTACTTTTTGGTATGTGGACAGGTTTTGCACTATAGTTACTGTTTGAGTAATTGTAACTTTGGCCAATGTAGTGGGTGTGTTGGTTCCTTATTTATACTTCCTTTCACTGTTTATGTTAGTTAATTTGTAAATTCCTCTTCCTTTACTGATAGTCACATCTAATTGAGGATTAGATTTGAGTCAAATTTTGTTATTGTTAACTGGGTGTCTTATTACTCTCATGTTCTTCAGGGTAGGTTTTACTTTCATGTCCTTTGTCTTTTCGGACTGTTATAGTGGAATTATAAGTTCGATACTTACATGTCTGTTATCTTCTAAGTTCCTTTAGTGGTTTTGTACTTTAGGTGTTGCTTATTGTTTTATGTTTGAGGTCGAATTCCATAGTTTTGCAAGTTTGTTATTTTTATATACTTTGTACAAATTCTAGGTTTTGTTAGTACTTTCTTTAAGTATGTTTAGTTTAGGTGTCTTTTTTGCTACACTTCATGACAGTTTCATGGGTTCTATCTGAAAGTTTTGCCTTCATTTCCACCCCACCCCCCCCATCCACTTCCCAGATCTCCTTCCCTTCTCCTCGGTATCATACCTTTTCTAGGGTTTTACTCCCATTTAATTGTTGTCCCTTGAAAGATGGGAGTTTAGAGACCCATCATAGACGTGTTCTGGTTGAGCTCTTATCTGGACCCATCTCGCTTCTTTATGGAGTCCTACCTCTCTCTTTGGGGAATTGTTTTCCACAGAAATCTGGATGACCAAATCATCATTAGGGATGTCTATCTTCATATTCCAACTGCTCCAGTGTCATGCCATTTTCTTCGGTTCATCCACGAGTGTCTTGTCTTCCAGTTCTGGGTGCTGCCATTTGGTCCTTCTTCGGTTCTGTGTGTTTTGTTGAGTGGTACACTCTTTTGTCTGTCATTTTCACTAGTTTGGTCTTTAGACTCTCCTTTTCATGAACAGCTGGCTCTTGCTCACCTCTTCCCATGCCCTATTGGTCAATCATGCCTGCTTACTTTTTCAAGAAACTAATTGGGTAGCATTTTCTGATCCAGTTGGACAAATCCATTCTCAACACCACTAAATATATTATTCATTTGGAGTTTTTTCTTCATTTTCCTTCTTTGTAGGACTCAGCCTTCTCCACTTCGGTTCAGGGATATTAAGTGGGCAGTCTCAATGGCCCTACCCTCTTCTTTTCTCACTGCCTGAGGGTTCTCTCTCTTTTGGTGATGTGGGCTTCCTTGGAAGTTCTCATTCTCTTGGGTCAAGCTCACATGCATTCCCTTCAGTGGATTCTTCTTGACCAGTGATCCCTTGGACCATCTCATACCCCTCCCCCTGGGATGAGGGCCTACCTTGCTTGGTGACTCGACAGGAACTGACCACAGTGGGGGTTCTCATTCCTTCTCCACCTTGTCTGGAGTCTCATCTGTTTACTGATTCTTCCTTGGTGGGTTGGGGGCATTCCTCGAATCCCAAGAGATTTCTGGTCAATGGTTCATTGAGGAGGCTACTCTCTGTTTCAACATCATGGACCTTTTGACAGTTCATCAGGTTCTGTAAAATTTCCTACTGCTCCTGAGCGGCAGATGGTTATGTTTCATTCTGAATATTCCACTGTTGTCAGCTATATCACCAAGCAAGGGGGGACCAAATCCAGATCTGTGTGTTTTCTGATTCTGGACCATCTTCAGTGGGTCCACAACCACTAACTGATGATCTTGGCATGTCACTTTCCGGTGTTAATAGTCTGGTGGCTGATCGCTTATCTCGACCCAACCAGGTTCTCCTTACGGAATGGTTCCTTCTTCCATGGGTATTTTGGTGGGTGTGTTCTCAACTGAAACACCATATATAGATGTGTTTGCCACTCACTAGAACACCAAAATCCCTTCCTTTTGGTTTCTGGTTCCACACCCTTCAGCTGTGGGAATAGATGCATTCAGTCAGGATTGGAGTGGTCTTCACACATATGCCTTCTGCCCAATCAGCCTTCTCTACAGGGTCTTTTCCCTTATCCAGACCACTCCTTGTTGTGTCCTGCTCATTGCTCTGTATCAACCTGCTTGGATGTGGTTCCTTCTGCTCTGGCCCTTACTGGAGCATCATTCCCTGCCCTTACCTCTGTCCTAGTCTCTCCTCCAACAACCACGATCAGACATAGTTCATTCCGATGTCACCAAACTCCATCTTCACCCATGGCTTTTGTCTGGTTCCTTGCCTCAGCTCAGGAACTCACCCCTTGTATAGCATCTTTTATTTCCTATTCCAATCGACCTACCTCCTTATCTGTGTATCAGAGGCAGTGATCTGCCTTCAGACCTCGGTCCGTTCGGTACCTCATCTTTTCCAGTTCTTTGTCTGGTTGTTTTTTTCAGGGTTTGTCTATGTAAACTGTTTCTAGTTATAGGGATGTTCTGTCGAACACCTTCTGATTCTCCCTTTTCCAGAAAGCTTTCTCCTTTCCTGATATTTACTTCCTTTTCTGTTCCTTTCATCCTGTCCTTCCTCCATGTCCCTTTCTTTTGCCATATTGGATCATAATTTTGCCTTTGATGCCCTGTCCAGCTGTTATAATCATTACAATACCAAACAATGAATTATACAGTAATATTCAGTATCCAAAGGGCTTCCTCCAAATTTTTTTGTCCAGGCAGACTGCACTTGTTGAGCAAAAATTTTTATGCAAGGCGCATCCCCCTGGATGTTGCCTGGGTAGACTACACTTGTTGATCTCTATATCTTATACAAGGCATTTCCACTAGATGTTTTGCCAGGATGGACTGCACTTGACATACTCCAGTGTAACACAAGGCATTACCCTTGGCACAAACTTATACTGGCCCATTGTCACTTCCATACTAGATTTTCCATTTTTGTCAATGCTGTGCTATTTCAAGTCATGGTTATTTAGCAATTTTCCACTGATTCTGTGCCTGCCAAATCAATTCCCCCCTCTTTATGTTCCTGTGTTAATTACTAGGCAAAGAGCATACCTGTTCCAGAATTAGTGCTATACCCCACAGGTGTGCTTTCTTTTTTATGTTCTTGGACATCTCTTCTTTCAGTGTGGTCACTTTCCATTTGATTGGATATTAATGCTTCTTCATCAGCCCCTCCACCTTTGCAATGTGGAATTCTAGCTTTGGGTAAAGTGAGGTAAGACCATTTTGGAAGTTAACATTTTCTTACACTGAAAATGTATTCCTGATAGGTACTTACTTCTTCCCACCCTTTCTCTCCACTGATATGCCAGTGTTTCTGGTTTGTACCTGCCAATTCTCGAAAGTGAGGATTGTTCTAGAATAGTAGAGGGAGCTAGCTGCACTAGTATAGATGGCACACTATGATTAGTGGAGGGTAGTCACATTATCAACACATGTTCTGAAATGACGTGAAACTGATGGGGCATAAAAGACTGGTATAAGAAAATGTTAACTTTCATTTTAAACTATTGCAACAGTACATAACCTTATTGTGTAATAAACATATTATACATAAAATAATAGAATGATATAGGTTACAAAGACTGTAAATAAGGACATTCAGTTGTCATAGTGCCTTTTTATACATACATTTGGATAATATATACTAATTTGTAAATATTTATATGCTTCTTTGAAAGATTATGTAACAACATGAAATTTAGATTTTGTGGTAGCTAGATAAAAACAAAAATAAAACTGTATCATTTAATGTGGAAATTGAAGAATGCCAGCAAAGGCACTATTTATTTTGTTTTATTTATTTATTACTAACTTATTAGCCATTGTTGCTGAATAAGAATGATGTAGACCGAGCGACACTCTTTGGTGTGTCATCCATGGTACACCAACTTCTGTCACAATGTGAGCAGTTGTGCAGAGAATGATGCTGTAAAGAAAGTCATAGAAGCTCTTCATAAACATTTAGGCTATAAGTGTCGACTTGATAAATCGGAAGATGAAGACAAGGTGTGAAAAATTTAAATGTTTCTAGATGATTTAGTTTGATATTATATATATAGTTATCGTAATCAGTCTGATAAAACAGAAATTACTTCTAATTCCTTGGCACAGTAGTTTTTAACCTATCTTGATTTACATTTACATAGAAACTGTTGATAATGATTTTTTAAAATATTTTCATTGTTAACCTATAAATATTTTAGATTGTTTTAGAAATCAAGTGACTACAGGGCAAACATAATGTGTTTCAAAGTCAAATTTAATATTATATATCGAGAAAACTAATTAACTCACATATAATTTAAACTTGGTTTCATTTATTATTTTTTGTATCACAGAATAATTCTATGCTCTCTACGTGTTTCAAGGTTGGAGGATTAACACATCATTAGTTAATGTTCTCAGTTACATTTTGGGGCAAAAATGTTTCCCTTTTAATATATTGTATTTTGTCATAATGTATTTTGAAAAATATTAAATCTTCTTCATTGTAAAGCTTATTGATGTCCACCACCATCTTCATTATGGGGTTTCTTGTAGTAGGATATTTCTAAAATATTTCTTCTCTCAGTATTAAGTATCAGATGAAACACAATGAATGGTATTTCTTAAAGTCTGTTTGAAATATGAAGAATAATAAGAAAAAGTAAATTTTTGGTTGAAATAATTAAATGTCAGGTTATTATGGACTCAGTTTCATCAGGCCCGGCATGGCCAGGTGGTTAGGATGCTCAACTCGAAATCTGTGGGTCGCGGGTTCGCATCCCCGTCCCACCAAACATGCTCGCCCTTTCAGCCGTGGGGGCGTTATAATGTGATGGTCAATCCCACTATTCGTTGGTAAAAAGAGTAGCCCAAGAGTTGGCGGTGGGTGGTGATGACTAGCTGCCTTCCCTCTGGTCTT
>NW_013667601.1:57279-67882 GCF_000517525.1 Limulus polyphemus
TAAATTAAGGACGGCTAACGCAGATAGCCCTCGTGTAGCTTTGCGCGAAATTCAAAACAAACAAACAAACAGTTTCATCATTTAAAGAAGAGACATTAAATGTCACTGCAGTTGAATAACTGTGAGACAAAATTAAATATGAGTCTGGAAGTCCCTATTATAGCTTACATAGTGATCTTGCACACTTTACTCTTTTGCCATAATTCAAATACGAAAGAAAATAGTTATAAAAAAAGTGACAGTTTCATTTGAAATATTTGTCACAAAATCTAACAATTTCTAGAAAGCCTCTTATTTTTTTTATTTACTTGTTAATAAATATTTTATTTCAGACAAATAATTTTATTTTTCCATAATAATCAAAAGCAGTTAGTTCATAGGCCAAACATAGCCTACTGGTTGGTATACCAGACTATCAATCTCATGGTCCATGGTTTGCATTCTGTTGCTGCAAAATTATATTGCACTCACTGGGGCCATAGGTGCACTGCAAGAGTGACAAGTAAATTCCACTATTTGATTACAATAGCCTAAGAGTTGGTGATAGGTGTTATTGACTGGCTTCTTTCTCTCTAGTCTATCAGTTCAAACTTAAGGACAATTAGTGTAGACAGCCCTTGTGTAGCCTTGTGCAAATTTCTGAAATAAGCTTGTTTGTTTGTTTTTAATTATGCACAAAACTACACAAGGGCTATCTGTGCTCTGCCCACCACGGGTATCGAAACCCGGTTTCTAGCGTTGTAAGCCCGCAGACATACCTCTGTGTCACTGGGGGACCTGAAATAAGCGAATAGTAAATTTGCTCATGTATGAATGAAAAGAATATTACAATAATCACTTTTTGAGTTAATCCAAAATATTTATATAGATTACCATGTTATTATTATTTTTTTTTGTTTCATAAGCTTTCTTAATTTTTGATTGGTTTTCTTTATGATGAACAATTTTAACTTATGTTTTACAAAGATTTATGGAATGTGTAATTTACTCTGTAAGATTAAAAGTGAAAAGTTGTATATAAATGTTGCTAGATTAGCAACTGTAAAAACATTTCCTTAAGTTTGTGGAGTAAACTAACACCTGTTTATCAGGTCATTGCTGTTCTCAAAGCCTTTGGAAATCTTGGTGAAACTGGAGAAGCTACTGATGATATCTTAGAATGTGCACAGGCAAATAGAAATTCTGTTCCACTTAGAGTAGCAGCCTTGGAAGCATTCCGTCGTTCACCATGTGAAGATAAGGTTAGTAATGAATAATAAATTACACTCTAAGTTACTTCAGCTACATTACTTCATCTACTTGTCCAGTTTTTTCATCTATGTGAGGCTTAGATTTATGGTTTGTGAGACATGAACAACAAAATATACATATGAAACATAATAATAATATTTTAAAGGCAAATTAATTAATTAATAATATTTGACTATCAGATGTATGGACACAAAAATATTAACTGCTACAGACCCACAAGTGTTGCAGACCTTATTTATTTGGTGAAATACACAAAATAGTTGTTTAATTGTAACAAAATATTTAACAATTGAAAGATTATATAAAAGCCAAAAGGCACAACACAGAGAAATATTAAACATATAAGAACACCAAGCACAAGCAATTGAAAATAAAAAGGGTAGCCAAAAATTTATAAAATGTCATGTAAGAACAAATTAAAAAATTGTGAATAAGTCAATATCTTAAAAATGCTTTTTAGGTATTCTTATTAACTGTTGTTTGTTTCCAATTTTGTTGCATATGTAGTTGGCATATATTTAGATTTATTTCAATTAAGACCAGTAGTCAGTTTTTCTGTTGGGGTAATTTTTCAAAATTGACTGATAAAACAACTTAATTTTTGTATTTTTTATGTGTACAGTTTTACTCTTTAAAAATAAAAAATATATAGAGATAATATATATATATAATAATATATAGGTTAATATTTTTTGAGAATTATAGTGAGTGTAATTTTAATAACTTTAATAATATCAAACCATCATATTTGAAGTACATGATAACTCACTTTCTCACACAGTTTAGTTGTCTTCCTCAGCCTTTCAGCGTGTCTGCCAAAGAGATTTGTGTGCCACAAACCTTGAGGCAACTCGTACCTAATTTTACATGATTATACGTGAATTGAATTGTGATACTGCAAGATGACATCATCATGCAAAAAATGACCTCCATCAATAGGAGGATGACGCATCTCCGTGTGCATTAAATCCCCCCTATGCATTTGCACTTCTGAATCATCGTTGTTTTACAAATGCAAATGTGTATGGGAAGTTAGTACACATGGAGATGTTTCACCCTCCTTTTGCTGGAGGCTTTTGTTGCATGACAACATTTTCGTGCGGTAGCATAATTCATGAGAAATTAGGTAGGAGTTGCTTCAAGGTCAGTGGCATGCAAATCTCTTTGGCAGACACGCTGAAAGGCTGAGGAAGATAGCTAAACTGTGTGCAAAGGTATCTATGATAAATATATTTTCAGCTAAGGAAAAATGTTAGTTTTAAATATAAAGACACCTTTATACTCTTTTATAAAAACTTGATGCTATGCAGCTAGCTATTCAGTTAAATGTAGCACCTCTTGTGTACTATAAACTGAACATATTCACAAATTCCTGTTGTGTCCAGTTAAATAAAAATCTCTGTCATTTACCTAGCTGAATTTGACAAGAGCTAACACTGCTGAAATTGTAATTTTCAGCTGCTTGTGGTATAGGTTTTAGTATTTAATGTAGGTTTATATGTTTTCTTTTTAGTGTATGCAGTTGCAATAATTGCTGATTTTACTCTTCCATAACTAACATAGAATATATCTGTATACAGGTATATTCAGTGAATATTTCTAAGTTTATGTACCAATGCTCTGTATGTAGCTGTGATATCCTTGTAATTTGTTGTATGAAAGTTGTTAACTTCAACTAATACTGTACTTAAGATTGGAGGTTACATACTACAGCTGTTGTTCCAAAAGCTTATACTTCCTTGGCCCTGTCTCTGTGTCATGCCTTCCAGGAACAGCTACATGATTCTAGATTTCTCCTTTGATCCTGTCTTTCTCTTGTATAGAGGATTGGAAGTTTTTCCTCTCTCCCATCATGAAGCAATTGGAAAGTGGTCGTTGTTTGTGAATAAAAAATCCATTTCATTTGTTCTTTTATCTTACCATGTTCATTGTACTCCTCTGCATAACATTTATGCAACTTCTTAGGACTTTTCTTACATATTTAATTGCACCTGAGTACCATAATTAATTGCTCAAAAAACTAATCGATAGAGAAAACCTGGGTGATAAATATAACCTGACAGCTAGATAGACTGCAAACCTAAAGCTAAATGAATTTAACTTCATTGGATGACAATCTGTTGTTTGATTGATTTTTAAGACTCGTAACATAGGTAAATTAATACATGGACTTTTCTCTATGTTAAAATATTTTTCTTTCATTTGTGAGCTTTCATCCCTTTTACCAAAGCCTTCATTCAGTACATTGTTGCCCAATGAAGGTTCCAATAAGAAGACTGAAAGCTTGTAGATGAAATAATAGTATTGTAACATTGAAAAAAGATTAGTGTATAAGAATATAATCTATCATGTACTTAGCTAGGATGGTGAGAGCTGACATCACTTGGAACCGTAGTTCTAATCTTTTAATAGTTAAGAGGTTCTTTTAACTATCTTAGGTTGTAAATTCTTATGTTTCATTTAAGCTGTAATTTACTAGAATTGTTAATTTTCTTATGTTATGCAATTTAAAGCATCAACATATTCTTTTGATGTCAGTATAAAACCTAAGAAAGGCAGTGCGTAAAAGTTTTATGTCTAACAGATGAGACAAACAGCTCTTGAACTTTTTGAAAAACAAGATGAAGATATCGAAGTGAGAATTACATCTTATTTGGCAGCAATCAAGTGTGGTAACCAAGAGGTTATTGAAAAAGTGAAACAAATTTTAAAAGAGGAACAGGTGAATCAAGGTCAGTCATTATGATTGTGAGTTTTTTGTTATTCGTTTAGGAAAGTTTCAATTATATGGGTCTATAATTTATCTCTAAATGAAAAAAACTGTGTATCCTACAAAGGGTTGAGTATATTATATTAAAATGAATTTGGAGCTTTACCATGCCATTACAGTTCATGTCACCGTGTCTGTGATGCTCTTTCTGATAATTGTGCTTCTTGACAATAGCCCTGCAGTGTGGTTTCCATTACAGAAGGCTCCATAATAAGGCTTTTATTTTCAAAAATCACCACCCCTCCCTGTGCACTTTCCATAATCCATCTAGTATATGAAGACATTGGTTTCACTGTGCTCATTTCAACAGCCCAGAGACAAATAAATCCAGTAACTTAACTGGCATGTTCTTGTATGGAATAGCATGAATACTGGTTTCATTTCTCCAGGTGTTTGAAGTATGTGACAGTTGAACAGCAGGTTTGATGGAAGCCTTATATGTGTAAAATTGTATCCTATTGGCCTTGTTTCCAGATAGAGATACTTCTTGATTAATTTATGTACTCTTGCTTGGAGCACATGAATAGCTTTTGCCACCGACTTTTATGTTCATGAATTCTCACTTAATACAAGATGCCACATTTTGCTGCCATAAGCTTGGGTACAACTTGGAGCAGGTATATTTCTGATCATGGTGACATAAATTGATGAATATTGCTTTGTTTTACAATACCATGAAGTACAAGGTATATCTCCATCTTTGAAATTCTAAGATTCCTAATACGAACACATCTTTATGATCTGAGAGTATGAATATTTTGTATCTGGACTGTTACATACCCTTCCCAAAAATGATCAAATTTTAATGGAATCACAGTACTTATGAAATGCTAAATGTTGTCAAAATTTAGTTCCAATATATGCTGTTGCATTATGACTTTATATATTGGCTGTGGTTGTCACTTGCCTTGCTGATTTGACTATTCAGATCTTTTTATTATACATATTCAACCTTGTATACATAAATATTTTCAACTACGTTTATTAATACATCATAAAAACTTAACAGTTTGATGTATATTTTTCTTGGATAAAATAAATGATAAAGATTCATTTGGGTGTGAAAGCTACCACAAAGAAAAGAAATACAAAATATTAGAAATGTGATAACTATTGAAGCTCTTCAGTTTAAACAAAATAATGAATTTGAAATTCTATCATAATTCTGTTATACCAAACAACCACATATATTATAATTTGTAACAGAAGGGAAAAACGATAAAATTGATTTTTACTAGAAGCTACAACAAATCACATCTAATTCTCTATGAATGTGACTTTTATGTTTTAGTTGGAGCATTTGTGTGGACTCATTTAACAAATCTACAAGAAACTTCTGCACCACATAAACAGGACATTCGGAGCTTGTTATCAGATGACTTCCTCACTAAAAAATTTTCAACTGATATCCGGAAATTTTCAAATAATGTTGAGTGGTCTTTCTTCTTTGAAAAGCTGAATGTAGGAGCAGAATTGGAAATTAACTCAATTTACAATCCCAAGTCATTCTTACCTCGATCTGGATCTTTCAACATGACTGTTAATCTTTTTGGACATTCAATTAATCTTTTTGAGGTGAGTTTTTTAATATAACATTCAGTATAACTTGTAAAATGAATTAAATATATTTTAATTTCAACTTGTAAGCTAAGTGCTCATGCAGTGTATATCAGTAATTATATACAGTACTTAGAAATTCTACTTGTTTACCTAATTACATTTCTCTGGAATTATGTATAAAAATAAATGCGGAAAAAAAAGTATCTTGTCCACTTACACAATTCTCATGAAGTTTTAATATATTTCTTTAGGATGTTTTGAATAAGTTGTTAGTGAAAATACTAATATTAGCCTTCTTAGAATTAAAGCTGTGTATTTAGCTTAATTTAATAATAAAATATTGAAATGGGTCCTGACAGTTGTTGTCAAGCAGTTGGGTAATATAAATAGTGTCTCAACCTTTACTGTGTCTGTCTTATATAAGACAGCTTGAAGAGCCCTGATACTGGTGAAAAGGCTTCATCGGCATTGGATATCGCAGATATGGTTGACATTATACACTCTTCTTTACTTTCACTCAAAAGTTCTTATTTAATAATACTAATATAATATATTACATGATATTATGTCATGCTGTACATTGATGCAATGTGTATATGTCTCCTGTATCTCTAGACTAGCAAAAATAAGGAAGATTAAACTTACGTTTCTTAGAAAGACCACATTATGAAAGAATAAGAAATTGTTTGTTCATTAATTTTGTCATATCCTTATGGTCTACAAATTCTCAAAAACTGAAAACACATTTAATATATAGTTGAAACTCCTTTCACTTTCTGATGTAAAAGAACTGCCACACAATTAAAAGTTAGTATGCTAGTCTAAAACAACTATTCCTTTTGTACTTGTTAGTTTAAGCTTGATTCAAGAAGACTGACACATCAAATTAGCAATTTGATAAGAAATATTATTTGAAATTAATATAACATAATACAGTATTGGTTCAAGTAATTAATAAATGTACCTCTCCTCCTTTTCAGGTTAATAATTCTGGAGGTATTTGTCACATTGCTTTTTGTTGCTTCAGAGTTGCATGATTTTGTAATCCATGATGACAATTGACCAGTTTTTTTCTAATGGCAGTCATTATATTGTAATGTTGGAGTTTCTTTAAGCTGGTGCTATAACTCAGTTGTTGGTATCAGTTAAAGCAAAAGCACTTGTAAATTTCACACTTGAGAGAAAATCACAAATGAACCATTTGATGATCAGCTTGTAATTATATGTTGTCCAGTTTTGCACAGTTTCCCTAAGCTGGTGTTATAACTCAGCTGTTGGTATCAGTTAAAGCAAAAGCACTTGTAAATTTCACACTTGAGAGAAAATCACAAATGAACCATTTGATGATCAGCTTGTAATTATATGTTGTCCAGTTTTGCACAGTTTCCCTAAGCTGGTGCTATAACTCAGCTGTTGGTATCAGTTAAAGTAAAAGCACTTGTAAATTTCACACTTGAAAGAAAATCACAAATGAACCATTTGATGATCAGCTTGTAATTATATGTTGTCCAGTTTTGCACAGTTTCCCTAAGCTGATGCTATAACTCAGTTGTTGGTATGAGTTAAAGCAAAAGCATTAGTAAATTTGACAGTTAAAAAAAAATCACTTATGAAACATTTAGTGACCAAGCTGTAGTTATGTTGCCCAATATGCACAGTTTTTATGAGTAACCAAGCTATAGGTATCAGTTAAAGAAATAGCACTAGTAGATTTCCCAGTTGGAAAAAAACAAACTAATATATCATTTGGTGATCAGCTGTAACTATATGTTGTCAACTGAGCTCAGATATGGGTTTTACCACAAAAAGAAAATATATAAACAAAGTTATATTTGTTCAAGACATGCACCTCATACATGAGATCTGTGTACACTAAGAGTCAAACTTTAAGGTATGACTACTTCTTAACTCATATCTGATTTACTGGCAGGAAAGATAACTTTCTATTTCTGGATGTGTCATGTGCTAACTTGTCTTGAAGTGAACCCTGAAAAGTAACAACAATTTTGAAAAAATTTACATCTTAGCTTGTTTCTTGTTTTTTTGTTTGTTTGAAGTTAAGCACAAAGCTATACAATGGGCTATCTGTGCTCTACCCACCATGGGTATCGAAACCTGGTGTTTAGCGTTGTAAGTCCACAGACATACCACTGTGCCACAGGTGGATCCAATTACCTTAGAACACCATTTGAGAATACAAATTGTTCTCCTTTTCTCTGTTAAGTTCTAAAACTCACTTTATAATATTCCTCATTATGGCTAAACTAACAATCATGCAGTCTAACTTCACTTTTGGTAACGTAATGTTTCTGACTTAACTTCTTTAGAAATTGCTTGTCACGGCTAAACCACCAATCACTCAGTCTATACCTATCTAATTATCTCTCACTTAACCTACTTTCTTATATCTGCACGTACTTATAACATTCAACAGAATATCTGGAAATCTCTAGCTCTCTAGTAGCAACAATATTACACACAACAAGAAAACTTAGAAGCTTCAAGCAAGATGACGTCAACAATATTATGAAAGCCTAGTACAACAATTAAACTGCATACACAACATACGACTTGTAACTAGTAATGAAACGGAATTTGTCTCAATTATCACTTAAAATAATCAACTTTTAACACTTTTGTTATGAAAACTAAATAATCATTAAATATTAAATCACTAAATACACTAAGTAATATCTCTTAAACTAAACAGTCTTGTATATCCAACAGGTTGTTTGATTATTCATCCATACTCTGTACATGTGCCATTCCATGATGCATAATGTGACAATGTACCTTGCATCCAAAGAAGAAGTATGCAGTAAATGATAAATTACAGTGTTTTCTTTTTTAGATTTTTTCACATAATGAGTAATGTTATGAATAATCTTATACAAATAATTTGGGCACATTGAACTGTAAACGTTTAATTTGGCCACACTGTTTAATGGCTCCAAAATTGGTCACTTTAAAAGCTTGTTACCACATCTGATCATACCTTATCTGACAATCATTTATAAAGTTTCCATCATGTTCAAAGCAATACCCTCCTCCCTCTGTAACTTCCATAATCCATCTAACATATGAAGATGACAGTTTACCGGTAACTGTTTCAATATTTCAAACACCTGGATACCCAAAGGCACTGTGTCCAGTAACTTGACCAGTATATTTTTGTATGGAATAGTACGAATATCCATTTCATTCTCCAGGTCAGAGATTCTCAAACTGTAGTACATGGAGCTAATGTTGGTGGTACATGACACAATTAACATAAAAAAATCATGAAATTTGTAATAAGCTCTACCTGAGCTTTCCACATACATACTACTCTCCTCACTTATAGACTCACCCTCTACTTACATAGACTTGCCAGTATTTTCTTCCTTTAAAATTGACAAAAATGGTACCACATATTCTTCAATAGTACCAGAAAAAACAATTGTATCTTTTGCATTAATGGGTAAGTGTTAATAATATACATTTTTGTTACTAGATTTTTTATCTTTTTTTTTAATTAGGCCTGGGTTTGTAACTTAAAAAAGTATACAAAAGTGGTACACGAACCTGAAATGTTTGAGAACCACTTCTTCAAGTGCTTGAGGTATACGATGGTTGAATGAAAAATATGACTAGAAGCCTTATTTTGGTAAGGCCATATCTTGTTAACCTGGTTTATAAATGGAAATCCTTCTTGATTATTTTTTGTACTGTTGCGTGGAACACATGAATGGCTTTTGCATGTGATCTTTGTATACATGAATTCTCACAAGAACTGCACTTTGCTTATCATAGCCAGGGCATGACTTGTAGCAGGTTTCGTTCTGAATGGACCTGGTGCCTCATGTTGATTCATATTCGTTTGTTTTCCAAAGCTATTAAGTAAAAGGGACATTCCCACCTTTTAAATTCTAAATCCATGATCTGAACATGTCTTTGTTATATGAGTGTATGAATATTTTCCTTCCAGAAAGGACTGTTACATATCCTTTCCACATGTAATCAGTTTTCAGTACCATCACGCTATGTCAAAATGTAGTTTTGATATATGCTATTTCATCATGACTGTATACTGGATGTGGTTGTCACATGATATGCTTATTTGCATATTCAGAATTGGTTTAATATAATGTCTTCTGTATTATCAAATGTAATATTTAGGAAATACTATGTTATATGCATTTAATGATAGGTATCTGTTTTTTTTATACATTTTACAGTCACAGTGATTAGTGAAATTTGACTTTAAGGTTGGTGTGGTAAGAAAAATAAGTACTTAAAGCTTCTGTAATACAGACATTGACCAGGGGACACATACTCCCCAATAATTAAATTGGGTCTATCAATATTTTTCTGACAACAGATTTTCATTTAGTCTTGTTCTATACAAACAGCTGATTTTGCAAGCTGAAATGAAAGGAAACTACAGTTCTTTGGAAATTCTAAATGTTACGCTGCTAATAACTTTTTATGTATCAGATAATGTGTATACTGTTTATTATCTCAAGCATTCGTATTATTTGTATGACTTATGATTTTATATTACGCAGCAAGCAATTTAATTTGTATGTTTTTGTATGTACAATACAGTACTTGTTGTTACTGTGTGAAGTTATTGAGTAGTATTTTATTGATTGTCACACAGTTGTTATTCATTTATGATTGCCTTCCACCCCTCTTCCAGTTTTGTACATGTAGTGTATAAGTAGTGGAACTTTGAGAATATATTTGTTTTATTAATTTTTACATTTCACTACAATAATTTTGACATTATTAGATTGGAGGTCGCATCTCTGGACTAGATCACTATGTAGAAAAGTTGTTTGGACCACATGGCTATTTTTCCAAGGCTGCATTTGACGAAGTGGTTAACGATGTCAAGGAGAATACAAAGACAACTGCAGAAGAATATTATAAACAGCTCAGGAGCAAAAGGTCAACTTTATACAAGTCAGAAAAACTTGATTTATTGGATGAACGAGTATGTTTTTATTTTATTTTTTTAAATTGTTTAATATGCCAACT
>NW_013667601.1:68601-82849 GCF_000517525.1 Limulus polyphemus
ACATTATTGACCAATTTGCTGCATGAAAGGCACACAAACATTATATGTAATTATGGATAGTGCATAATATGCATTAAATGAACATTTTGTTGAAATTGTTGTTTTATTATTATCATTTATCAGCATTTATTAGAATTATAATTATTCCATTGTTGGTTTAGCATTTACTGTTGAAATTACATATGACCACGTCATTTATAATAGCACAACTAGAGTAGGGGTACCGACAAGAGTATTTGTTCCTGGGTTCCCACCATTGTATAACTAACATATGGTTATGATATAGGGCAACTGACTTAATATAACAAAGATTTTTTTTTTAATGTGAGCAAGATATCATCTAGTCATTTACAAAATTATTTTGTTGTGGGATATAAACTAGGTTTGAGAACAACTTGAAAGCTTGATAATTCCATAAATGTCTTATATTATAAATGTACATGAAATCAATGTAGAATTTTATCAAATGTTTTAGAAAATAAGTAAAATTTGCAGTAAAGTTTTAAAGGATAATAATTATACATAACGAACAGTTAAAAGTATTATGTCATAAAAAGAGCTTTATTTCATATTTGCCAACTTCAGGGATATCTTCTTTATTAAACTTAAGATATGTTTCTATATATAAGAAGAAAATTGTAGAAATTGTAATATAATTATTTTGTGCTTTTTTTTAAATGTTTAGTTATTCAAGATTATACCTCCACACAGTTATCTGATCTCCACAGATAATGAGAGGTTTTTGAATTTAGTATGGAGAATAAAAATTGTAGATGTCTGTTGCAAGTTTGACTGAAAGAGACAAGACACAGTGTTGAAGTTTCAATAACATAAAATGCTTTACTTTACTTTATGCTGAAAATTAAAAGTTAGCTGATCAGTAGGATTAAAGGTTAAGTAATAGTCAAAGGTTTTGGTTAGATTTTGAACATTCCGAGGGAATTATATTATAATAACGTGTCATGTGTTTGTTTATGGGATGAATATTTGGCATTACTATTTCATCTAGTCATACAATCTTAACCAGTATCTTTTAAAGTTCGCTAAGTCTCATGAATCATTTGAAAAAAAAAGAAAAAAATTTACATTGAAAATATTCACATATATTGAATTAACCTATTCTAACCTGCTTATGTTTTATATCTTCTAATTAGGTTTGGATGTGTTATAAATTGTATTATATTTGTAATTCATTTTAAATAAACAATTTTTTTACTACAAAACTAAACCTACATATATTTAACTTAGCCTTAAACTTGTTCTTTAAAACTGTTACTTTTCTTTGCTTCAATTTTGATTGAATATTGTATCTAACTTGTTTTCAGAAGTTATTGTTGATGTTTTTCTTTTGCATAACATATCTTATAAAGAATTATAAAATCAATCATACTTAGCAGTTTTTGATTTTTGCAATGACTTAAGTTATTTTGTTTATTTTCTAAACTGAAACGTTTCTGATAAGTAACTTTAAAACGCATGAACTTTATAAATATCAATTGGATTCGCAGTAAGAAAAAGGGGAAGAAAAGGTAAATTGTTTTATGCAACAACTTATCCACAATATTATTGACTTTAAACTTTTAACATTTGTATATTATTCACTTTTCCTTTTTAAAACAAGTGAAAGTTGTTGAGTTTATAATAAAAGAATCAAAAGTTTACTTTGAATTTGGCAGTTTGGTTTAATAATAATGAAAATATCTCATCTTTTAGGTCGACTTAAACACCCTTGATAAGCCAGAAGTCTCCATGTACTTGAGAAGTTTTGGAAATGAATGGTTGTGGATGAATTCTCATGATATTGAAAACGTGTATAACACTGAAGAGGCTTTTAATCTTGTTGAATTGATAAACAAGGTAAGTTCTTATTTATTTAACCAGCAAAGAGTGACTGGTAATTACAGTTAAAAATAAAATTATTGAAAACTATCATTATTGAAGATGTCTTTAAATAAAGAATTTCAACAATATATTTGAAGAGTCTTCTGTACCTTTATACTATTCTAATAGTCAATAATGTATTTTAATTTAGTGTTACAACATTTACATATTTTTATTAGTGTTCTGGAAAGATAAAAAAGTAGTGTTTATGTACATATATATGCATGTATATGTATGTTTCACTTGTATTTTGTAAAATAAGGACATTCATGTCCCAGTGGTTTAGCTGCCAGACTATGAAAATTCAGGCCCATTGTTCATATCCTTTCACTGCCAAAAATGAGTCACACTCTCCACTTTGGTACTATAGGTATGTTGTAAAGGAGATTGTTAATTCCCACTATTTGGTGAGACAAAGAGTAGCCCAAGAGTTGAGGTTAGGTACTGTTGACTAGTTTTCTTCTATCTAGTCTTTTAGTCCAAAATTATGGATTGGCTATCAGAGATAGCCCTTGAGTAGCTTTGTAGAAAAATATGAAAATGAACAAACTAAACCATGTAAAATAAGTTCAGAGTCTGTTTTGATGACTTGTAGTTTAAGAAGGAATACTTGTTGTTTGATGCTACATATAGTTAATATCACAAAATTTCAACATATTTTCTAAAATACTGTACTTGTTTCTGAGAGGTATTTCCAGTGATACAGTCAGTGTAAATATAGAAATGACATTGTTACCAACAAATTTTCTTTGAGATCTAACTACAATATTATAATAAGTTTTATAATAAAATAGAATTTGACTAGTATGCACATACGTTATAAACGGAAATCCAGGTCCTATCAGACAGTATTGATTTAATATAATTGTGTTTAAAATATTTATTATTTTCAAAATTTAGTTTGGAATTACAATTAATGATTTTAATATTTTTAATAAAATTTTAATTAATTATTTTATTTTGATATTACAAACAATTGTAAGTTGTGCTGTAATCTAGTAATGTTTTAGATAGATTCCCTCGAATGAGTATTGTTTTTTGAGTTTCATATATATGATATGACAGTTCTATGAATATGCAGGCAAGAATATATTTTCTTTTTCATTTTAAGTGGTTTTGTGGGTTTAAATACAGTTTACAACTACAGAGAAGTTTTAACAGTTCAGAGAACAGAACTAGTACTTACATGTAGGGTTTGGGGCGTGATAAACCAGTTGTGATATCATACTAAGATGTAAAAGAATTTTAAGAAATATGCTAAAAGTGTTGTGAGAGGTTACTGTTTTTGAAAATAAAATGCTACGTATGAAATGATTGAGATAAAACAACATACGTAATGAAACTTGTATAATATCTTAAAAGATTCGTTTAGTTTTTTTCTGGTAATATAAACAGGTTATTTTATTGTTGAGTAATGAACCGGTTGTACATAGTATTTATTTAAAATGCCAGGACAATAGTATATACTAACAGTTATTCAAATAATTTTTTAATCTTGTGATAAATATGAAAATATGGGTTAAATAAAATAAATTAATAGTTATATTAAATTCAAATAAATAGTTCCACCTAATTTGGTTCTGCCCATAATGTTGTGAGAGTTTACTGTTTTTAAAAAATAAGAAATGTTAATATCTCTTAGACATGTCGTATTTTTCTACTCTAATGCATAAGGAAACTAAAATTTTTTATTCAATGCAAATACACCTTTATAAAAAAGAAAATCTTATTCAAATAACCAAACTTATACACAATATACTTAATATAAACTAACAGCGAGTATGTTCACTCTTTCCCTTCAAACCATTGAAATTCTTCTAGGGACACTTTCAAAGGATTTTTTTATAAACTCCCATGGAATGGTGCTCTACACTTCTTCCAAGACCTTCCAATGGCCAGTTGGTTAGGGCACTCGGCTCACAATCTGCGGATCGCGGGTTCGAATCCCCGTCACACCAAACATGCTCGCCCTTTCAGCCGTGGGAGCATTATAATGTGACAGTCAATCCCACTATTCGTTGGTAAAAGAGTAGCCCGAGAGTTGGCGGTGATGACTAGCTGCTTTCCCTTTAGTTTTACACTGCTAAATTAGGGATAGCTAGTGCAGATAGCCCTCGTGTAGCTTTGCGAGAAATTCAAAACAAACAAACAGACCTTCCAAAGATCATCAAAGTTGCTGGTATTTTTTTTGACTTATTGTTTATCTAAATATTCCCATACAGCTTCAATGATATTGAGATCTATGCTTTGAGGGGGCCATTCCATGTGTTAAACCTCAGGCTTTCTCTTTCTCATTCCAAATATGTTTTAATTATTACAATTGAGTGTTTTGAATCATCTGTTAAGAAAGGTGAACAATATTAAAAGGCTAAAATACGCACAAGAACAAAGAAATTGGACTATGCAACACTCTTAAGAATGGTGAACAATATTAAAAGGCTAAAATACGTATAAGAACGAAGAAATTGGACTATGAAACACTGTTAAGAAAGGTGAACAATATTAAAAGGCTAAAATACGTACAAGAACGAAGAAATTGGACTATGCAACACTGTTAAGAAAGGTGAACAATATTAAAAGGCTAAAATACGTACAAGAACGAAGAAATTGGACTATGCAACACTGTTAAGAAAGGTGAACTATATTAAAAGGCTAAAATACGTATAAGAACGAAGAAATTGGACTATGCAACACTGTATGCAGAACTAAGTTTACATTTATACCAAACATTTTTAATTTATATGCAGCTACATCTATTGAAACATTTATTGAATGCTGATATTGTGGTGTGAAACTTTATAGATTTGACATAATTAATGGTAGCAAATAAACACTTACAGCTATCAAATTAATAAAAGACATCTCTTCAAAGGTGGCTTGTGCTACATTTAAGAGACTTTGAAACTTCTTTGTATGAATAACTGTTTTGTTTGTTTTACAATTAATGAAAGAGACATATTACACTTTCATAATATGTACGTATATTATAATTAACTTAACTTATACCTTTTTTTTATTTATAGCTGTCCACAAATGAAAAGATTGACTTATCTCATAGTATCATGTTGTTGGATACCACAGTGACTTGTCCAACACTGAGTGGAATTCCTGTAAAGATTGATGTCAATGGTACAGCTACTGTTGTAATAAAAGCTGATGGAAAAATTAATGTTCCCAAAATGCGGGTTGAAGGATACATTTCTCCCAGGTACCTGATTTTTGTGTCTTATAAATAGTTTTACTATAGTTTTGAACAATGTCTCTTTATGTCAGTAAATGAAAAATAAAAAGCTTGACTATAATGCCTGGTTTTTTTGTAATTAAGTAAATTTTGGCATTATATATAAAAGTTTTACTATTTGTTTACATGCTCTTCAAAGGCTCAGCACTTAGCTTATGGGCTTATAGGACATAACATTTGGGGTTTGAGCCTTGTGATGGACACTCTATCATGCAACTTTGTGCTTAAAACAGAAAATGATTTGTTTACAAACTTTGTTACATCAGGGAATTACACTTTAAATAAGATAATTGTTGTAGCAGTCTTTTTTAAATTTATGAGTATTCAGAATAGATTATTGTTACAACTAGTAAAGATAAAATTTAATTAAAATTAGATTTAGTTGTGATTTTTAATTTTTAAAGAGTATATTTTACTAATCTTAACATGCAGCTTTTAATAATGCAGTGGCATTCATATGCACCTATACTATGACTTCCCTGCACTATTCATATGACTTTGACGTCTGCAGGCTCTTAACTTATACATAAATAGTAAAGATAGACTATGTGGAACTTGAAATAGTAGTTATTTGTTTCTTTAACAGTTAACAAACTTAAGTTATCATTGTTGGTAAAAATTATGTCGATAATGTGTCTAGGTGTTTTATGGGTGTAAATATTCTTAATTTTTCAGTATTAAATGCAAAGTAAGCTGAGGTAAAATATGTGTAATGCATCTATTAATGCCTTTTTTTGTTTTTTTGCCATATTAGGTGAATCGCATGTTTTTTTTGGAAAATCGTTTATTACAAATTTCATTTTTCAGTATACATTATGCATATTTTTCTCTTGTGCTGATTGCTTTGCTGAGCCGGATTATGTTTACAACTTTTTCCTACTTGAGAAACTCATTCATTAGACAAACTTTATAACTATGATTTCTCAATAAATGTAAATAAATAGTGAAATATTGTTGCGATCTTGCATATTACATGCTATTTAGTGTCTCATAAGCTACATGTACTTATGTCTACAACTAATGTGCTGATAAAGTATATATCAAAATAAATAGCCAAGAGTGTTGGTAAAATGAATTTTTGAGAAATTCCGAAGTTCATAGATCAGATATAGGTATGATTAGTTAGCCAAATATAGGCAATACATTCTTAGGTTATATAATGATATACCAAAAAAAAAAAGTTCATAGTTTGCTTATCATGTTACTGTTTATGCTGTATATAGTAGGAATGGGACTATCTAATAAAATTATTGAATATAAATTTTATGAGGAATTGAATAATTACGAAGGCATGATATTACTGGCACATGCATCATGCATAATAGATATTGTGTCTTCCAGCCCCCTGTTCCTTTCTACTGTATTAGCATTTTCCTTCATATTAAAGGATGGGAGCCATGGTAATAACAATATCCATATAAAATATCACTGCTACTCATTGTGTTGCTGCTATAGGTAATAGATGGTAACAGTATTGGCAGTAACAATAGTGACAAGCACATTTCAAACAACAATGTAGAGTTCCATAGGAATGAGTGGCCATTAAGAATGAAGCATGTGACAGTGCTTTACATTCTAATCTCCATTGTTAAGACCCCCATATGCATCATTTGTAAATTAAAAAAACAAAACAATGATAAAGTAACTATGACATAAAATAAAATATTCAAATATTTATTAAGATTCTCCCTTAAATTCCTTTAAATACACTGTATCAACCACATCTGAAGGCAACCCATTCCAAAAGCAACCACCCCATTAGAAAAGTAAAGCTGTCTTAGCTGAAGATGACTCCTACCCTCTCAAAATTTATACTTGTGTCCCCTAGTCTTACCATTCTCCCCATTAAATATGGAAAAGGTAATGCATAACACTGTCAATTCCTTTAAGAATCTTAAACTCCTCAATCAGATCCATACTTGCCAACTCTCACAATTTGGGCGTGAGTTTCCTGAATTTGGACCTTTGACCCAATCTACCAATCTGGGTTTTGAAAATTGGTCATTTCTAACGATTTTAGGCATGTACGCTGATTTTCCTGGAAATCTACCAATTTGCTTAACTATAACTAACTTTTTTGTACATTAAAAATTTCCGAGTAAACGTCAGCCAATCGTTTGCTCTATATAGAGAAACCAGTTGAGTAAACACGTGATTCATACTGGAAATTAGACTTCACTTCCTTCTTAGCCAATGAAAACTGATTATACAAATAAGACATATTTATCATTCTAAGCCAAGCGTGACTGTTCACGTGTTTGTAAATTGCTTGATTTGCCATGAAAAGTTGGTAAGTATGATCAGATCTCTTCTTACTCGTCTTTGTTCAAGAAAAAACAAGTTCAGAGATATGAATCTATCCTCATATGACAACCTTTCCATCCCTGTTATCATCCTTGTAGCCCCATGTGGGATAACATAATTTGAATTATGAGTATAATTTTGATGAGAATAACCTTGACAGTGTTATGAAAGAAAAAGATCTTGATATTTTGATTCATTAGTCTCTTAAGCCATCCAAACAATATGCTGTTTCTAGTGACAGGGCAAATAGGATTTTAGGTTGTATCACAGAAATATTGAATAAGAGTGTAAAGATGTTATAATGTCCTTGTATAGGTCACTGGTTAGTCCACATTTGGAGTATTGTGTGTTCAGTCTTGGGTTTCTTAACTTAGAATGGACATTGAATTGTTGTAAAGGGTTCAGAGAATATTATCTTGCATTTATTATAATTAAAAGACATCTGTTATTTATTTGTCCAACTCACCGAACAATCCAAATCAATTTGTAAAGCAGTAACATCCTCTTTACAGCCAATCAACATTCAAACCTTTAATGTCATTAGCAAATTTAAATAATCTTTTGACCAATCTTTCATTAATACCATTGATGTCAATCAAAAAGAGTAAAGGTCTTAACAGTGAGCCCTGAGGTGAGTTAGTTGTGACATTAATCCAGTTTGAATGAGTTACATTTATAATAACCATCTACTTTTTCCATCTAGCCAGTTTTCTATCCAGTGAGCCAACCTATCCCACACACCTACAGAGATAACTTTTTTTTAACACCTTGTCACATGCTTTCTGAAAAACCAGATATATCAAATCCACACCAATACCCTCATCTACATAAGCAGTAACCTCTTCAAAGAGTGTCAAAATATTTGTAAGGCAATATTTCCCCTAGTGAAATCATACTTACTATCCAACAAAATTTTAAACATTGTTAAATCACTTTGCAAAGCATCATTTATCAGACTTTCCTACCACTGATGTAAGACTAATAGGCCTATGATTACACCTGTAAAGAGGAGCAACGTTAGCCAACTTTCAATCTTCTGACACCTGCTCACATTCAAGGACTTTGAAAAAATAGTAGTGAGTGGCTCACTTATCTAAACCTAACCTTTTTAAAACTCTTGGATAAGTATCATCTGGCCCAGGAACTTTATAACACTGGTCAACAAGTCATTTTCATCAAATATAATTATAGGTGGGCTAGATAGCTCTTGGGATGCTGATTCCAAATCTGTTTTTGGTTTTTCCTCTAGCATGTCAAGTTTTTGTGATGAGACCGATCAAATTTCAAAGGTTATTGCCTTAGTTATAATTTAAGTTGTTGTTCATTTCTTTTTTCATAAGTGTGTACTGCATAAATTTAACCAAGTGTATGGTGTGTATAACGTTTATGGGAATGATAATGAAAAATGAATAAAGTTGTAACGTTAACTAGCTTAATGTGTGATTATTACCTAAATTGTGCTGAAATTAACACCAGTTATACTTCAGTAAGTAGATGTGCTAGAAGAAAACTGATTTGTAATCAGCGTGCAAAACTGGTCTAGAAAAGTGTGCTTACATGTTTGATGAGAGGAAAAAATTCAAATGTGTCGACCAGTGTAATTCTTTAAACTTCCCAATTTATTAGAAACGTTGGTAGAAGAAATAGGGAATAAATATTCAAAAATTAGTAAAGCCCAAAATTTTCTCCAGTATTTAGTGAAGCATAATAGTAAATCATATTAAATAACTCAAATATATTCCAAACATTAGTGAATAGTGAAAAGCAGTTTTATTAAATACTTTTTAAGTAGTGGAAGAGCTCACTGTCAATAACTGTTTATTTTGAATTACACTATATCAGACATAATAATAAAAACAATTCATTACTAAATAGAGTTTACATTTCTAGGTATGTGTAAAACTAAAATATCTATTATAGCTTATATTAAGTTTGATTTAAAGTTTTGTTATAGTTTGATATGTTTCTAAAGAAGTTGTATCTTTTGACTGTCAAAGAGTTTTATCATCTATAATATGATTTGATCAAAAGGAAGTTTGACCTTGCTATAGTTGATAAGGTGACCTTATTGTTTATCTGTTTATTTGTAGTTAAGCACAAAGCTACACAATGGGCTGTCTGTGCTTTGTCCACCATGGGTATCAAAACCCAGTTTCCAGTGTTGTAAGTCCACAGACATACTGCTGTGCCACTGGGGGGGTAAAATGATCTTATAAGCTCCTATGTTCCACCAAGTTGTTAGTTAGTAAGCTTAGTAGAATTTTAGTGTTACTTAAAAACTATTTATTAATTGCTGTTTATTCAAGGTTAAAATTTCTGACAAGTTTTTTTTTTCATTATTTAGTGCTGCAGTGGAGTTTAGTGCTGCTATAACAATGGATGCTAATGTTGCCAAACCAGGTGTAAAATTTGTATCAACAATGCACTCTTCCACTACACTGGATGGCAAGTTAGAAGTTGATGATAGACGAATGATGAACCTGAAACTTAACTTGCCACGAGAGAAGCTTGAAGTTATTGAAATAAGGTATGTTCACTGTAAAATAGCTATGTAATATCTTAATTTATATGTTAGACTGCACAGTCTGGAGGATTAGACTATGTTAGTATGTAATGTGAGGTAAATTTCTTGCCATCTGACCATTGGATATACACGTGTTTTCTGTGATAGATTGATAGGGGTTTTGATTATAGAACAATTTTAAATGACCCACTGAATAATTTTGAAATACCTTGTTTCTCTTGCCTTTCATTATTTTCATTCACTTTTTTTTAACACATAAGGGACTGACCGTACCTTAATAGATTTTAGTCTGAGAATCTGGTTTGATATTCAACACTTTTTTTCCATTATTTGAAGCTTTTATTTTATCACTCAGTGATTCTTGCTGTTTCTCTGGTATTGTATATCTAGCTGTCAGTGGCGTGCAGAGATTCTATGATACCCGGGACCTTGTACCTAAGACCTCGGGGAAGGGCGGAAAGGGTTCTACTATTCGATTCGACTCTTTGTGTTGGATGCCCGGGGCCCCAGCACCTTTCGCCTCCCCCTCTGCACGTTACTGCTAGCTGTGTTTTTATACTTTTATTGTCATGTACCACTACTCTTACAGATATAGTTTCTTATCATTTGTACTGATATTCATTAAATGGTGTATTATGAAGATTAAATTAAACTTTCTAAAAGGTGTATGTATAATGTAAGTTTTAAAAGTTTGGTCTTACTTTACTACAATTTCTTTTTCGTTTTTCTTGACTGAATTTCAGAAATTTTTCTTTCCCTTTCTTCATATCTCTTTTGAAGCCATTGTGTGTGTGTGTGAGTGTGAAATTCATTCAAAAATATTTTTCTAATTCTATCTGTTGGTGTTTTAGTATTTAATGACTGTTTACTTTTCATAACAAGAGAGTTAAAAGTAATTATTTTCAGGGCAGTAGTTATGACAAGTTTGGTTACGTAACGCTATACGAGTCGTACATTGTATATGCAGTTGATTGTTGTACTAGGCTTTAATAATATTGTTGCTGTCATGTCACTCAAACCTTCAGTATTTTTCTCACCAAGTGAGTATTGTTACATTATAGTGTCAGTCGCGTAGCTTATAGAAAGTTTGAGGCCTCAGTGAACAAAGAATATACATATATAGGCAACCAAGCAAGTGCAAGTAAGTAGATAAAAGTCAAGTGAGAGATAATTAGACAGATATAAATTGATTGATTAGCAGTTTAGCTCTGATGAGTGATTTATAAAGAAGTTGGAAGTTTAGTCAAAAATCATTAAGTAGAAGAAGTGAAGTAAAAGTTTAGTTAGAAAAAGTTAGTAAACATAAAGTTAGCCACCTTGTGAATGAATAGCCATTACAGGCAATATCTTAAAGTGTGTTTTACAGTTTAATAAAGATAAGTATAATAATTTGTTTTGTCAAAGGGTGTTCTAAAGTGGACTTTGATGAAAGGAGATAATTACTTAAAGTTTGAGGTACAACTGTGGTAACCCAAGAGATAACGAAAGTGAATTTATCACAGATTGTATAGTAAGAAACAGAATAGAGAAAAATAATTAATCTTGTCAGTTGGATTATAAAGTAATTGGATCAGCCTTTGTGGACTTTTGACAAGAAAATATAATTATTTAGAGTTTTAGATACAACTGGGATATCCTGTAGTGTAAAGAATTTTTGTACGTAAATTTGATTTTTTTTTAATATATATTATTTTAAAATAAATGGATTGTGTTCTGTCCGTTTATTGTTTGAATTTATTGCCAACAGGTCACAGACACCTACTGTAGTAGAATCCCAGCCCACATATAAAACCCAAACACTATCCACATTGTGCATATAATTAGTGGATGATTTTCTAGATTCATCTTCATCACACAATCAGACAGGTTGTTGGAAGAAATAGGAGATAAATAGAACAATGAATGTATCCATGTTTGTATAATGTGCAGTGACAAGTTTTCTTGTTTAACACTGTATCTTTGGGATTTATTTTTCTCCTTTACAATTTTTAAGTATTAATAACAATCGATTCATTTCAGTGTGCTAAAAGTCTTTTACATTGTTTCAGGCATGATTGACAAATCTTCTATCTAGTTTTGGTTTTTCATTTTGCTCATTGATGTTGGTGTGACTCATATTGTACCATCTGGATTGTTTATCATCTCTATACTTAGCATGAATGTATTTTTTCCATTAGTAGTTTACTTGTGATTGTTCATGGTACCTTTAAATCATCTTTGACCATTTTACATAACTTACTTTGTGTGTCATCAATATTTGGGCTTTTTGACATATTATTTTATGCCTACATCCAAATTTTTTTATGTGTCAATGTCCTTATTTTTTCACCTTTAGGATTTTGTGCCTTATTTACATGCAAAAATGTCACACATGCTTGTATCAGGTTATTTACCATACTTTCATTTTCCTTTCTTGTTTAATAGGGTGTAGCCTCATTGTAGCTTTGCTCTTAAATTTCTTGTATGTATTGATATCTTTATTGCCAAAATTAGACTTTTGGATATTACTCTATTTGTTTTACTTGCAGCAATCTCATATGTTCATATTGGGATTTTTCTGTGGTGTGACTTTCTTCTACAGCATGTTAATTTTTGTTTGTATAGAAGTGTTTAATCTTATGGATTTCACTTGATTTTCTAACTTATCGTTGGATGCAACATTAAGGTCTATTACTGTTTTTAATAAGACTGCTACTTTATTCACTGATCTGTAAGGCTGTCAATATCCAGCCAGCAACCTCTTCAGTATAGCTTTGGTTTGCATCCACAAATCAGTGTGTCCCTGAGGAGGTCTTGTAAAAGGTATATTGAATTTATATTGTCTGGTAACATCTGTAACATACTGCTACTTGAGTAAATAGTTAAACAGTACTACGTGTTGTTGTAACTTATCTCAGATGTTAAGCCACTCTAAAGTTACACTGTAAGAGCTATTTAATGGGTTTTCATTGGTTACCACACATTGTTGGAGAGGATTATGTATTATGTAGCTACGCTGGTGTAATGCTTTTAAAGGGACAGAGAATCAGTGACCACATGAAGCAAATAAGTAGTTTTTATGTGTTTTATAAGTAAATTATTAGGCATGCAGAAGCACTGTCTATGCAGGGATGCCTCGAATTGTTCATTGAAATGGTATTTTAAATATCTTCTCAATAGGTCATCAGAACTTTACTATACAATGTTTCCTTTTATAACAATATCTATGTAATGACTGAGTCACAAGTTCTGAGAATGTCTGTAAATGTCAGAGCAAAAAGTTTGAATTTTTTGTTCTTCTTTCTTCTGTTTCTTTTTTATTACATGATAACTCAAAAACCAAAATTGTAGTGTGAGCCAATTTCACTGAAGTGACATGGTTTCAAAAGGAGTAACTGCTTTTATAAGTATTATTAATGACTAATAGTAATTAAATAAAAAACATAATTCTGGTGTAAACGATGTTATCATTACCCCTTCAAGTTAGCTTTCTTACAGAAATTTAACCCTATCGTCCCGGGTACCCTTTACCGTGCATGACACATAGTTTTAGTGTTTTACATTCAAAATTATATTAAACTACTTTTTGTTTATGTTATGCAAATTAGAATAGCATAAAACCTTAGCTAATAATCCATATTTTAATAGTATACAAGTTTTACGTTTTTAATTCAAGAAGGCAATATTTTAAAGAATCCTGAATTTCCACTAGTGCGACATTTTCTCTTAGCATGTAATCATCCCTATTTCAACCACCACCACTCGAAAATGTATGAAATTAAATATAAAATATTCTCTATAAAATCGTTATTGCTTAAACAAACCATAATTTTTATAGCCTTCAATTTTGTTTGGTTACAGAGTTATGAAATAGAAAATCAGACCCCTCCTGCCACATCTTCTCCTTCACAATTCGTTGATAGTTCTCTTTTATGTTTCATTACACATTACCTATAACCAGTAGAAAAATCAGAGTTTTCATCTATGAAATGATGTATTGTATAACGTTGCATTCTGAACAGAATATTGTGAATTTCACTCACCATACAAGATTCGTTCCCATGGGAAAGTTAATGAATTTGTAACGGCTCTTGTCGCATAGTTAGAAAGCCAGGAAAATGTTGAGAGGTAAGTGAATGTCTACTTATTGCATGTTATTAGTTTATATTCTTTGGTGCATTATTTAATTAAATAACAATTATTAAGTGCATTACTATCTATAGTATAAAAAATTAGGGTTAACTCTCTTCGAAAAACCTGAGAGCAAGAAAAAAGAAGATTGGGTAAGTACTTTATTTCTTGTTTTTCATATTTATTCT
>NW_013667601.1:83794-92565 GCF_000517525.1 Limulus polyphemus
AAAATGTAAAAATCCAAGTCTATTATAGAAATTAAAGCATGATAAAATAAATGTAATTCAGAAGAATGCATCCAAAATGCAATAAATTTAGAATAAAATAAATTAAAATTAAAAACAAACAAAACACAGAGTTACCAGTATATATACAACACTAAATAAAAGGCTATGCAACATCATAACTCAAACACATTTTGCTTCTACAAACAAAGCCTAATGTTGGGTGCTAGTTTTTCTTGTAATAATTTAAACTTTTACTATTTCATTAATTTGTAACCCAGCCCAAGACCTCTCAAACAATAGATTGGTTTTTATCAACTGTATTAAAGGTGTTAACCCACTAGTACTGATTAATCAGGTACTTTTTAACAACTCAAACTATCATATCATCATTTGGAATAATTTATTTAAAATGTCAGTTGTCAGAACTAAATATATATATATATATGTTTTATTTCATAGGAATTTTTTTTTATGTGAAATAACAATAATTTTTGCTTCTGTTTTTGTTACTTTTTCAAAGATAAGTATTTAATAGTTTTTTTTCTCTCACAAAGAGGAGACTGACAGTGTATTTTTGACACATTAAAAACAATATATTTATGAAATATTGTGTAGGTTTGATTATCAAGCAGTTTGTATGTTGCACCTCTGTTGTTTTAACTCTGGAAAAGCATAGTTTATAAAATTATATGTCTTGAATGTGTGACACGTTTACTTCAGAAAGACTAGATAGTCTTGACTCATGTATGCAGTAGATGCTTAATATTAGAGCTGGATGGTTAACTTTATTAATCAATATTAGTGATTTCTGTGTGTCATGTAAAATAATTGATTGAACCAAAATTACAGTTAAGTTGATTAATGTCCTGAAAATAATCAACTAATAGAAATTAGTGTTTTTTATTATTCCAACTATTCAAATAATTGAATTATTGGCATTATGGTTTCCCATTATTATTTTTGATTGGTGATATCTCATTACAATATTTCTAATGGACCACTACTCGTGGACTATATCATGAGTAAAGCTAATGGGGATTTTGCCAGTCTCTGCTGACCTTAGAGCTGATTCAGTCAAGATCAATTTACTTTTAAAAATTAGGGAACGTAGTTCACCTGTTGCACTGTCTCTGGAGGCCTGTTCCTCAGGATTCCCCAATGCTTATGTTCTCCCTTACTTCTACTAGTGGAGCTTGGGAGTCCTTACCACACCCAGTTCCCAGTCGCTGGAGTGGTGGACAGAGGATTTTCCTTTGAAGAAGAGGGCAAAACTGGAGACCCTCCTACCTGACTCCCTGGAAGTTTTTTTCCCAGATGTCGATAGGAGTAGGATCAACCTACATGGGAACCTACTCGTAAAACCAGTCCAGATTTGACACTTAGCTATCCAGTGGGGGGTACTTGGATCCTCTTATGAACACTATGAAGTCTTATGTTGTTCATACAGGGGGTCCACTATCTCCTTGTAAATTCGATTGCAACGTGGTCTCATCTTTGGTCCTTGGTGGGACAGTGTTCCACATCCTCTCCATAATTCCATGGGTAAGCAGAATTCTCCTTGCCCAATTGGTGGGGGACTAAAGACAACTGTTTGGTGAAATATGGCATACGATCCCGTCAATCCAGGCCTGGGATGTTACCTTTTGGACTTCTTCAGGTTAATCAGAAGGATTGTCCATTTTGGTGTTGCTTTCTTTCTTTCATAAATCCGGTGGTTCGAAACGCATCATTCTGTGGTTACTGGTAGGTATATCTGTGGTCCAACTGTCCTGGTCACCAACGTGGAATATGGGTACCATGACCCCTTAAATCCGATCAGAGTTGTGGAACCTCGGCTGTTTGGTCAGGGCTGGACCATCATACTTGTATTATATTTCACCCTTTTCAATTTTCGGTAGTTTGAGTGCTGGATGTAGTGCGGTGTTCCCCACTTTGATAACACTTCTCGTGGTACATATTTGTTCTCTGCAGATGCTTTCTGTATGATCTCTGTCCTCACCGGCTCCTCTGCCTTCTCAATGTGGGATTCTAACTAGTAGTGTCAGTGGAGGTATGTATGTTTTGGAAGTTATCATTTTCCTAATCTGAAAATGTATTTCCAAACATACTTACCTCCACTGACATTCTCCCTCCCTTCCTCCCCACTAAGAGCCGGTGTTAGTGACCTGAATGAGGTAAGTTGCCAAAAAGTGATTTAACTGTCAGCGTACAATGCTTATATACAGTACCTGCATAGAGGGCTTTATAGGGCCGATGTAAAATTTTGCAAAATAGATATTGTTGAGGGCAGTCGAGTAGGGTATATAAAGACTGGAGAAAGTGAACACAATGTTAGATGGCAAAGATGAAGATCGAGAAATAGCTATTAGTGTCAGTGGAGGTAAGTATGTTTGGAAACACATTTTCAGTTTAGGAAAATGATAACTTGTGACCCACTGGTGGGGCACGTGGCAGCAAATGTGTTAATAATTATTGCATTCTAAATACTTATGATAAAGAAAACATAATATTTTACTTGTTCAGTTACGTATTGGGTATGTATAGTAATATGTTTTTAAATTACATAGTGAAATATATTTTATTATACTTTGTAATGTAAAATTGCAGACTGCTGGAGATAGAGTCTACCATTTAGCCTTCAGTACTCCAGGCTCTTCAATTGATCGAGATATGTCATTGGAAATCCAGTCCATTATGCATAGGAAAGAATCTTCAGTTACTTTTGACTTCATTTCTCCTTTTAAAAAAATTAAAGCTTCAGGTGTGTGAATAGATATATTTTTTTTAACATGAAGGGGCTAAGAGAATAGATGCAAAAAGGTCTAGTTATTTTAAGAAATATCAAATAAATAGAAATACTTCTTTTATAATAGGAAATAAATATCAATCTTAAGACATTAGAACTGTCCCATTTGCAAAAAGGTCCAAATATATTAAAAAATAAAAAAAATACTAAAGGTAAGCCTTTTGTAATGAGTGTAAATATCTACGTTTAAGTATTAGTTTGATAAATTGAATGTTTTTCAATTTTATAAGCTATTCTGAGACTTGTTCTGTTAAACTGAATTAATAATACTTTTATGTGAGAGATATGTAGACATTAACAGATATATAATTCCTTGCTTGTCAAGAATTTTTTGTTTGGTTTTTACCCTCAAATTACATTTCCTTATCTATTGATTGAGAACTTTTAATCATCTACGTAGCATAATTTTTTTTGCGGGAGCAAGACAGTTACTCATGTCATATGTTTACTTTTTTTTTAATTAAAGTTTTTGTCATGTTGATTTCTTAATTTAACCACTGCCAACAAGTCAGAACCATTCAGTTGCTGAGTGCATACCAAAATATCAAATTTCAAAATTTAAGTAAAATGATAATTCTAGCCCTTTTTAACAATTTCTTTTATTCAGAAAGTTAACCTATATAAAAGCCAATGTGTGCCATGTCAGGCTTGAATGCTCGAAATAGGAGGAGTCATAAAAGCCAAAATGCATTTATCCAGATAGAATAGTTCAATTACTGTCTGCCCATTATAATTTTAGTGATGGGAGTGCAAGGGGACCATGAAGGGGGTGTCTTGAAACCTTATAAGTGTAGTGAGTGTTGGTATAATAAACCTAAAGTAGAGATGTTAGTGTTGGATCACCTAGCTTAGAGCCAAGTGCATAAATTTTATCATGAAAGTAAAAATATAGATTCAATTTTAAATTTAAATCATTTCTGAATTAAGCTATTTTCTGTTGTATCACCAACATTTTAAATATAAAACAAACCTCTTTAATCCACGGAGACTTTAAATCAAGAAATCAACAAATATTTTTCCAGTTTTGTTGTCTATACATTTCATTTTATACGTTCAATACATAGACTAGCAATAATAGTAGGTTAAGGAACATGACATAAAAGCCATTGTTAGAACGTAGTGTTACCAAAATGCACTGACTTTTCTACGTATTAGAAGTTGTTAATCTAACTGATTTTTACAAATAATTATTCTATGAATATGCTATGAATTCATTTCATGAAGGATCTTAATTTTGATTGGTTCAGAAAGGAATTTACCAACATTTGATTTCTTCAACTGCACTTTTCTGCCTCTTTGTTGGTCAAGCTTGATTTCACAACATTTATTTAATTTAGCTAGCTAAGAAATGTAAGGTTAGGGTACACTGTGGGGTGGATGTGGTAGTACTTGCCCCTTCATTTTTGATGGGCTATGTGCTATTATTTTATAATTGATATTTTATCATTTGTTAAACATTTATTTAGATTTGCAAAGACAAATGCAAAAAATGTTTAGAATTATATTTCTGCACAGCTCCAAGGAACCTCACCTCTAAACAATTTAGTTCATTCCAAATAATAGGTTTATATTTGCTAAGAAACTATCAAGGTTTTATTTATCACATGATTTTTCTGCTGTTTCTCTGATGTTATTCGTATGTCCTGTCATTCCCATTTATTTCCATGTAATCAGAACTTTTATTGGGGGGGTGCCATTTATTTCTTGTCTGGCTACCATCTTCTGCCTGATGCCATACTTCAAACATCGGTTTGTCTGTGACTCGGTAAGTTTGACTTTCCTTTTTATTACAGAAGCATGCCCCTATTCAGTCATAGATCCCACTAAGTGGTGAGTGTTGCCTGTATATGTATACTTATTGCACAAAATTCTGCACTATATGACCTACTATAAGTCATAATTGGGTATATTATCAATTGCCTGGTGGGCCAAGGGCTCCACCTCCATGGCTGTATTTGCATGTAACATCAGACGGTACTCCATGCACTTCAATTTCTGTGAGGTTCTATCTGGGGAATGATGTTGCATGGGGTCCACATACCTCATGTGCTCCAACTTCTTCTGTTCAACCCTGGGTGGTAACAGTTTACGAGGGAGATGCACTGCAATCACTCTTTTTATTGTTACTTAGAGGTTGTGACTCGATGGTGCAGGCATCTTCTCCTTGCACTCTTCTCCATGGGGTTGTGTGCCATGGTTGATGTTGTGCAGGGTATATTCTGCTACTCCAAGTGCTCCACCTCAGTGGGGTTGAACTCAGGAGGATGATGTGCTGTGTAGTGAGGCAATAGTTGGTTTGGACGTCTCACTGAAATTACTTTGGGCAGAGGCTGTACCCACCAATCTCGATGTATATCCATGGCCAACAATGCACATTGTTGAGATGGGGTGTTCCACAAGACCACTCGTAGGTTTTCCTTACATTTTTTGCTGTATAACTATACCCATTCCAGACCATACTGACTCATAGACTATTATAAATAAAGCAGAACGGTATAGCTGCCCATCCCTGCCATCCCTTTGATTAAATAAATCTGAGGCTATTTGCTTTTCATTGTAATGACTTCATGGTCACCCATTTCACTGTTGCCAGTGTCAGTGCTCCTCCAGACTCCCAAAGACATTTCTAGCCACTGGGGTGGTGGAACATAGAGGCTGCTTCCTGAATGTGCTCAATTCCTTTCAGTTGGAAGTAGGATGGTGGTGTTCTGCTGGTGTATATGACATAGATCCTCCACCTGAACCATACACTATACTATGAGTAAATCCACCACAATGTAGTCCGCCTCTCTGGTTGGGATCCCTCATCCTATCATCGACTTGATGTTGGTTTCCAGAGAGTGGTTTTGGGTCAGAACTGGACCAACCACCATAAGTCCTCACACATGTGTTGGTAAGAATTCCCTGTCCTACCATGTTCATATGGTTTTTTTGCTCCTTGTGCTTCAACTTCGTGTGATTGAGTCCTGAAGGCTGATGTTGTGCAGGGAAGCTGTAGTCCCTCCATGTGCTACACCTCTGTGAGGATCAAACCCAGAGGAAGATATTGCATGGAGTGGTACTGGTCAGAATGGTCTTGCTTTTGAGTGACCTGCCATGCTGGCATATCCCTTCTTACAGTTGTTCAGATGCCAGGTTCCTAAATAGCTGGTGTTGATTGCAGATTTGCACATACGTGCCCTGTTTAGTCAGATGTGGACCCTCTTTATAGCCATTTTCACAGTGTGCAACCAGTAGGCACACCAATTCACATTTTAGCACATCTCTCAAAAAGTTATGCATATTTTATGTAAATACACTTGCTATCTGAAGCTCTGTAGTTATGTTTAGTGAGGTATGGAATAGAGTTTTATAGTGAATGTTCAGCAATCCAGTATGACAATCATCTGCTACTTTGTACATTTATGTCTCTTTTTGTTCTGAATAGGAGTGTTAATATTTTCAAACATTTAAACTTTGAATTTAAATTGAATTTTGCTTAATCTAGTAAACTTTCAAAATGTTCATGTCAAACCTTAAGAAACTAAGGGCTACTGAGAAGTTCTAATATTGTTTACTTCCTACTTTTTGTCATGTGGCAAAATCACTGGCAGATGATGAGGTTCACGTTTAACCTTAACTGGGCATTTGCAAAAGTATATAACATAAAACAAATAGATATTTGTACTAAATTGAATATAATACTGTTATAGACAAGGAGGTACATGAAATTATGATTATAAATATTATGAATATACATATATATATTTAAATGAACAAACCAAAACAACCAGCAAAAAACAATTATCAGGTTATCAGGTTTTTTTTAAACACATTTAATTAGAACTACTTTTTGGCATAACATTATTGTAATTTTCTGCTGCATAGAGATACAACAAACTGATATGAAATTGACCAGGCTATAGCAGTGTCATCTTTGGGAGTTCAAAATAAGCAAATCCCTGTTTGGGCATATTTTAATATGAAGGGAGACCAAAAAGTATAATGTAAGCTGTGTTCTGCGAAGCTTAGTTACAGGGGTAGTACAGGAACAATCTTGAACCATATCAAAATGAAACATCCTGCTGGATCTAGTGTGGAGAACAAGGGACCCAGACAAACAATTGTACAAACAAATGCTAGAAATTCAAACATACCGTTTATTTAATAATGTGATTAATACTCACTGTCTAATTATAACAGGAACATTATTGTATATTAATTGAATTATTTTTCATGTTTCTTCACTATTTTTAAATATTTATAGAACCTAAATGTGGTGTTTTAAATATATAAAACTATTTGTATAAGAAAATAATAGCACTTTCTCAATGTTTGTTTGAAAGTTGATACCATAATGGTTAAATGTTTAAAAAGTTTAATACATTTAATGGAATCTAGCACCTTTATTTCTGAAGAATATTTGATTTACTAAAATATTAACATTGCTTTCAGATGCTGTTCTTAAAACAAACAAAAAAACAACTGACATTTTTTATAATGACTGATAGTTCTGCTACTAATTGACACTCTGAAATAAAAAGTGATTTAACATGTGCAATATTTACCACATACTTGTATTTTGTTATTGAATTTTCATCTCCAAAAGTTAGTTAAGGAATTAATATCAAGTAATGTGTTTCTGTTTCAGAAATTCTGGTTTGATAACTATAAAAAGCTAGGAATTACAAAAATGTTGTTAGATTAAATGTAATTTTTTTATGCATTGTTATTAAAAATACTATTCTTAAAAATATTTCATGTATCAAACTCATTCTTTTTATAAAGAATGCTTTTTTGGAAAATGAAATCATGCTTACAAAACATGTAAATGTTAACTATCAAGAATCATTAACTTTCTTCTTGACACGATTACCATAGAAGTTAAATTAGATTATAAAATTAATTATGTATGTACTGAAGCAAAATAATAAACAATAATTGTAAGGTATTTTGAAACAATAAATGAAAGTAAATACTTCTGAGGTTACCAGAGCAGTGGGTTTAAATTTGTAGTTCAGTTGTTTAATATATGCATGGTTCATTTGCAATGGGACAGCATTTTATTTTGTGTTAGTACATTTAAACAGAATATTTAGCAAACGTTTTATCAGTTAATATTGTCGGATATTTCTGGCAAAGAATACAAAGTTCTTTGCATAATTTTCTTTCTGCTTAATTCATTATGTTAGTCAGTTAATGAATGCTATTTTGTTAAAATTAAAATTATACGTGTGTGTGTGTGTATATATTAAAAAGTTTTATACAAAAAACAACTGACATTTTGTATAAAGACTGGTAGTTCAGCTGTCAGTTATAGATAAGTTATAGTAATCAGTTATAAGTTATGTGAATTAGTAAAACATAAACTAGAGTTTTCTTTCAACCAATAGGTGACACATCATGCTGCAGCGAAAATGTTATCAGTTACAACTTGCAACATTAGTAGTAATATTGAAACTACTTTCAGTATTCTGATATATATATATTTATATATATGTGTTTGTTGTTTTTCCTTCAGGATCTGTTTCATTCAAAAGGAATACATATGAAACCAAATTGGAATTGACCACTGACGAGGCTAATCAATACATGGCAAAAATGGAAGTAGAAATTAACAATCAGGGGAATCATACAGAAATGAAACCAAATGTACAAATATTATGGCAAGATTCTGAACCAGTTACTCTTGATGGGTCCATCATTTATGCCACTGGATCAAAAGATGTATTAAAAGTTGACCTCAAATCAAACAAACCTGGCAAGAAACCTCCATATATTCGAGGTAAGTTTCACAAACATATTTTTAACGTTTGATGAATAACAGGAAGGGAACAATATAAAAATGTACACACTGACATTACATACCACATTATACCAGACTTGACAAAGAATTCTACACGTTTACACTACATACCACATTATATCTGATTTGACATAGAATTCTACACGTTTACATTACATACCACATTATATCTGATTTGAT
>NW_013667601.1:93565-113053 GCF_000517525.1 Limulus polyphemus
ATAGAATTCTACACGTTTACATTACATACCACATTATATCTGATTTGACATAGAATTCTACACGTTTACACTACATACCACATTATATCTGATTTGACATAGAATTCTACACGTTTACATTACATACCACATTACAGCTGATTTGACATAGAATTCTACACGTTTACATTACATACCACATTACAGCTGATATAACACAGAATTGTACACATTCACTTTATGTACCATGTATGTCTTGAGAACCATTTTTCTACGTAATGCATTCCCAAAAATATTTTTACTTTTCTACAATGCATGTTTTTATCTCTTCTCACAAAAGAGAAACATACATAGAAGACCGTGAAGGTACAGTGAGTACAGACCCACACACACATGTAGATGTATTATGATTTGCATAGGTTTGAGAAAAAGTCTTCAATTTCTTTATACATATATAATAAGCATAGATAAAAAATTAATACATTTTTTTTTCTGTTTTCCCCCAAAAAATATTCAATAAAAAAACAACTAAGACTAGTTTTTTGCAGACCTTTAGGTAGTGCTCTGATTAGTTTCCTTCCAACTAGAAGGTGACACATCAGGTGACAATGTTATCGGTAGCAACTTACAAATAGTGGCCATTCTATTGTGTTTAAATACTCTGTAAAAGTAAAAGAAATGCCAATATTAAAATATTTTCAGAGTTTGATGTAGAGGCTAGGTGACAGGTGATGATGAACCTTCCCAATACATATACAAGGATGAAAGAAAAACTGACTAAAGTTTTATGAAAAAAAAAAAAACTTTATGCAACAGAGATTGAACCCCTCTAAAAGCAAGACTTTACACTTCTGGTTTTTCACATAGATGTTTGCATTTCAGCAGTGGAGCTTCAAACTTAGCAGTAGTATGTTTCCAGTGTATAAACTTCTTGTTCTGGCCACTCATGGTTTTCACCAGTCCATATGCAAAAATATCACAAGATATACATCTGGTTATAAACACTGCCAGCTGGCTTGAGTAGAAATGCACAATCTTCAGGTCATAATTAATGTTTGGACTTTCAGAGAATAGACTTGCTCCTGGAAATATGGGGTTCCAGAATAGAGGCTGTGGTCAACCTGAATAGACCACAATTGACCTCATTTACGGTGCTGAGATATTTATCATCCTTACACCTTTTTTCAGAAGCCTCTCAGCAATTGTCTCATCAGTTTGATGGTGAGTTAGAACCACTGTTAGCATCTATCTTGGTTCGATTATCAGATTCTGCACTTTCCCTAGTCTTTTGACTGGTCTGTTGTTGGGATTTGCTGGGTAGAGATCAGGGGGGTAAAAAGTACAAAATATGCTACTCAAGTTCAAGTAAAAGTACTTTGTTAAAAAGTTTCTCAAGTATGGTAAAGTACCCATCCTGAAATTTACTTAAGTTAGAGTAAAAAAGTATCTACTGTATAGATACTCAAGTAACAAAAGTAAAAAGTACACTCATCTGCAGCTCTCTCAAACCCTACACATATGTTGTGGGCCATGAGGTGTAGAAACAAAACACAACATACATTATAGGGACACAGAATCACCTTCATTCCCCTGGCTTGTGCTCACACCATTACATGGACGACTGGCTACTGCTGGCACTGTCTTGTCAGTTGGTAGAATGTCACATCCAAATACTACTTTCCAAACCAACCAAGATCGGCTTTCTTATCAGAGCTGAGAAATCTCTTCTCACCCCAACACAATATATCATCCATCTGGGTGTCTTTTTCAACATATATTTCAGTCAGGCTTCATGGTATAAAACAGACAGACCAACTTTTACTTCTTCTCCCACTGCATGGATGATTCTTTCTCTTTTTGGGGATGTGGGCATCACTCGAATCCCTCATTCCTTTGGAACTGGTGCACATGAGATCTCTTCAGTGGTCTCTACAAGACCAATGGATCATGAACAGCAATCCACTTGATTCACCCATCTCCTTATTCATAATCAACATCTTCGATCTCAAGTAGTGGTTAGATCAGAACAATACTATGATAGGTGTTCCTCTGCTGTCACCCCATCCAGAGATCCCTCTTTTCATGTATGACTTGCTTCAGAGATGGGGTGCATATCTCAATGGTCAACAATTCCAGGGCCTATGGACGGACGTCCATCTGGGTGTCTTTTTCAACATATATTTCAGTCAGGCTTCATGGTATAAAACAGACAGACCAACTTTTACTTCTTCTCCCACTGCATGGATGATTCTTTCTCTTTTTGAGGATGTGGGCATCACTCGAATCCCTCATTCCTTTGTAACTGGTGCACATGAGATCTCTTCAGTGGTCTCTACAAGACCAATGGATCATGAACAGCAATCCACTGGATTCACCTGTCTCCTTATTCATAATCAACGTCTTCGACTTGCTTCAGAGATGGGGGTGCATATCTCAATGGTCAAGGATTCCAGGCATATGGATGGACGACAGAGCTTTCCTCCACATCAATGTTTTAGAACTTTTGCTGTTCAAAGGGTGATGTGTCAAGGTCTGGATTTATTGAAGGGCAAAGTCATCATGCTTCATTCCGACAATTCCTCTATAGTGGTGTCTTACATTTCCCATCAAGCGGGTACTCAGTGCAGGTCTTTTTGCTTTTAAACCTTGGATCTTCTATATTGGGCCTACTCCCATCATATCCTCCTACTAGCTTGCCATGTTCTAGGGTGATGAATCTGGTGGTGAATAAATTGTCTCAAACCAGCCAGATTCTCCCAACAGAATGCATGCTTCATTAAGAGGTTTTCCATTGGCTTTGCCCTCCATTTGGGACACCGATGATAGATGCATTTGCCACTCATTGGAACACTCACCTACCGGTATTTTGGTCTCTGGTACCTCACCCTCAGACATTTGCAATAGATGCATTCAGGCAGGACTGAATGGGATTGCACCTATATGCTTTCCCACTGATTCATTTGTTATCCAGAGTCCTAGCTATGATTTGTTTAACCCCCTGTCATGTTCTTCTGGTAGCACCAGATTGGCTTGCTCAATCCTGGTTTCCATTTCTGTGGTATCTTCAGGAGTGCCAACCTCTTCCACTTTCTTTTTGACCATTTCTGAGACAGCCATGATCCGAAATCTTACTCCTATCCATCCCAAAGCTCTAGCTTCATGCATGGAGGTTATTCAGTCCTTCACACGGTGTCAAGGTTTAACTTCTAAGGTTGCCATGTACCTGTCTCAGTCTCTGCATCGTCCCATAATGGATGTTTATCAACTGAAATAGGATACATATTGGCAATGGTGTATTGTGAGGAGATTGAACCCGCTTCATCCAGATGTGCCAATCATGGCTCGGTTTTCAGTTACATAATTACTAAATTATGATGTATCATGGTATACGTACATGCAGCACACACTTAGCAGGCATCCAGTATTTATACCTTATTCTCTGACATTCACTGCTTTGAATTTTGTGATATTGTAAACCTCTTGTATACATGAAAGCAAAGTGGATAGTTTTGTTATTTTTTAGTTTATTTTGACTGAACATGGACATACAACTGCAGAAATAAAGCAGTGAACATTGAGGTATCAAAATTTATCTCAAAACTTCAGTCAAAACATGTTTCCCTGCTGAAGATATGTAATAATCATGTTCTAATGTATATGTAACCATTAGATAACTTGGGTATTTTCATGGGATATATTATAATCACTGCCAAGGCAACTATATTTATGCAGGGTTATAGTGAATGTCAGGGTTTTATGTATATGTGGGCTGAGGATTTTTCTACAGTAGGTGTCTGTGACTTGTTGGTGGTAAATTCGAACAATAAATGGACAGCACACAATCCACTTGTTTTAGAATAATATATGTTCAAAACAAGTCATATGAAATGTTACTGTGAGAACAAGAGCAAAAGCAAACAAATTTGACATACAACTAAGCACTCTTTATTTTTTGTTGTACAGTTAAATTGTGGTATTCAGATACACTGATATGTTACAGCAAAAGCAGATTCAGGAAATGTGCTGCAAAAAATAATTTCAAAATTGGACAATAAAAGAAAGAAACAAACACAATGCTTAAATAATACACACACAGCACAAATAAACAATTTTATATTCTGTATATTTTGCTTACTGAATGACTTACAATTTTCTATTGTCTCTTACTGGCTGCTGGAGTGAGAGGTTTTTCTACTCAAGTTTGCACAGAACATAGACAAAAGTAATTTTACATACATCCACACAGGACAAATACAAGAGGAAATCTTATTTACTGCCAAAATTCTCACGAAACATTAAAATGAAGTGTACCAGTATCCAATGCTGCATATGTCATTGATTATATTGAACAAATTTTGTGGGGGGAAAAACATCTAACCCATACCAATTGACACAACTATTTTTGCCACTTCTTGAGATAGGCTTTCATTTCTTCCCAGGGGGTTCAAACACAAGGCTAAGGCCATAGGAGATTCTAACCATTGGCATATGCAAACATTAACTAAGTAAGAATTAACATGTGTATAAAACCTTTTGACATTCATGTAACTAGAATGCTTGCTGAACCTCTGCGTGAAAATTTAGAAAAAAATTACCTGAATATACCTGACTAAAAATATATTCTAAACTAGTAATGAAAGATGAGATTAATGATCGTTGTGGTCATTACAACTTGTGTGTTTATTGGTTGAAAAGATGCAATTAAGATAATATGTACTAAAACAAATTTGAAATTAAAATTGAAATTAAGGTATGACAATTGGCATATAAAATAAAGAATGTCCATAGAAACAACAAACTTTTCTGCATATCTTGGCCTTTTCAAAGCAGAAGCTAATATCTCTTAAAATACCAAAACTGTTCTTTTTTATGATTCATATTCTTTTAATAGTCAACCAATCACAAATAAAATAAAGAATCTGGAGATATTTATGTCCCATGTGACAGTTGTATTGGTGTCTCCCATCAACAAGGTATAAGAAAACACAAGCTATCACATGAAACAGCAGATAAGTTCCTTGACCAGACCAATTACAAAAAGTAACCCCTCTGACTGAATTTTGCACATGATTTCAGCCAGATTTAGTATGTTCCGAAATTATTATTTAAATGTTTTTACATTTTTTTTATATAAAACATATACTATAAGACAGTAGGGGATCTAGTATTTGTATACTACACCTGTACTTCATGAATAAAAATATGACATTGTATTCATGAAATGTCTTTAAACATGTCTTTAGCTGTTAAGGTGTTAATGAAAAAATAAAATAAGAATTTATTTAGTTGTTGCAGAATACATGGACGTGATTTTATCATATTTGAATCTGAAGGAAATAGTTAATTAAAAAAAAATTGTTTTAATATTGCTTACTATAGCAAAAGAATGACATTTTATTTTGTATCATGTACGAACCCTTTATGCTGATTAAGAAACAGCAGGTGATATATTTAGAATACAGAAAGGCACAGTTAGGCACTAGTTTAACATTTTTATATGTTATAATTAAAGTACTAATATCATTAAATATTTATGTTATTCAATGTTGTAAAAAGTATTATTTCTTTTTAATCCTATTTTATGAATTTTACAAAAAAATTGAAAAGTAGTGAAACTGTTTTTCTAATTTTTTCTTAAATATTTTTATTAGTGAAAATAGCATGTTAATTGCATTTTCGCTACTCTACTCTTGTATATAGCCCCCCAGTGACACAGCGGTATGTCTGCAAACTTACAATGCTAGAAACTGGGTTTCAATACCCATGGTGGACAGAACACAGATAGCCCATTGTGTAGCTTTGTGCTTAATTACAAACAAACTCTTGTATATAATCATGCATCTTATTGTAAACAAACTAGATATATGTCAGTTGTCTTGACGATTCATTTTTTTCAAAAACATTTTTGTGTTGCCACATGATTTCCAGTTAACAATAACATTTTTTGTTTAAATGGTCTATCAAACACACTTAAAGTTTGACATGTAAACTCTTTATTGTGTGACTGAACGTGCAAAGTCAAACACCAATTTTTTTTCTTCCGATATGGTACATTACCTACACTCACATAAATAGCTATTCTTGTTCAGTGTTGCCCTCTCTATGCTAAAAATTGTTTTGCATATGCCACAAGCCTTGAAACTCCCACTCACTAGAATGACGAATTTTTATGCTACAATCCTTCACCAATGATAAGAGCACGACACACTCTCTTGATGCATGTGACTCCCTTTATTCAATTCTGCCAAACTGTCACTTCTTGCTTGGCAGTACTTGTGTTATAATGTTTAGTTTGCACTCTTTTCAAGTGTTTTATTTTAATTTTTTCCATATTTTTGGTTTAATTTCTTTCAATAAGTTTACTCATTATTATACAATAGTGATATTTGTAACTTGTTGAATTATTTCATAGTGGAATTATTTTATATTTCTACCCAGTTATGGAACTTGTTACTTCATTACAAAAACTTTTGTATTTGATTATTTATTTTGCATTATGATTTCTATGTTACCACTTCAGAGGTTATATATGTTCTATTAGCACATTTACGCAGGCTTCAGGTCACAGTACTCCATGGAAAGATTTTTGGCTTTACTTCGTTGGGAGATTGATCGTCCAATGAACTGACTTTCTTCTGGCCTTGCCTCAATTTTGGGGGCTAACACATTTGAAATACAGTCTGCAGACTTTGGAAAGATAATATGTGCTACTGTTATAGTTTTGAATAATTTTATTGTTAAAATTATTATCTGTAGTTATTTTGGTTCCATAACATAAATTTCGTTACATTGGTTAATACTCATAGTCAAGTTCAGGTTAGCGGTTAGTCTTAGTTGTATCTTTTCTTCTATACCATTCACTTAGGCTTACCGTAATCTTTGTTATTTTAAGATTCCTTATAATTCATTTTACTGGTATATCAATCATTAGTTTAACTATATTGTTTTTTATTCCATACATCACGTCTGTTTTATTTTCGATATTATTTATCTTTTATCCTTTTTCCAATTCACTTGGTTTGTATGGAACCATTGAGATTGTGTTCATGCATACTTCTCCCAATATTATCCATACTTATTATTAGGTTAAGTTTTTATTTTAGCACTTAGTGGATCCTTTGTTCTGTACTATTCGATTAGGCTTTACAAGGGTTTGTTCTTTTTGGTTTAACTGTAGTTCTACTTCCAGGTTAATTGATAATTAGGTTAAATATCTTGTTTGATTTGGCTTAATAAGTGTTTGTTATTTTTGGCTTACCCGTGGTTCTATGCAAGTGTTCATCAGTACTTAAGTTAAATATCTTTTCTTCAATGCATAATATCCCATACATACATTTATTTCAATATACAATTTCTTAACTTTTCCACTATATCAGCTATTTCATTTTCATCTTTCTTTATCGTTTATGCTTCTTACCATTAATTTTGTTTCATTTGTAATTTATACTTCTTACCATTAACTTCATTTGAGAGGGTCTCGGGAGACTGAGGTCAACCCTACCTGCTCCCAGTATTTCTCACCTTATTCCTATAACAGCTGAACCCATTTTCCGACTATTTAGATTTTGTCAATTTTCCTCTCTTTACTCCACTTCTTTGTCTGTGATTTTTCCCTTCCTCCCTTACCCATTGGGTTTGGATTTTGATTCGATTTGCCTTTTATTCCTTGTCTCCTTTTTCCCATCATCACTTCCGGGTGTCTTCACTCCATTCATGCAACTTTCCTTTTCCCTGCATATCTACCCTGCCATCTGTTGGAAGTACTTCGTATGTCAAGCACTGGGTCTACATTTCATACATTCTCTGCTTTAGGTAGCTGTTTCTTTGTTGTTGGGGTACTGTCATCCACCTGTTGCCATCCTTCACTCTTTCATGAGACTAGGTAAGTTACCTCTTTTTTTTCAGGAGCATGTCCCTCTTTTTCCTTCTGGATCCCACTCTGCTAACTTAACAGTTATAATTCCATGGCCACACAACACACACTTTGGAGATGGGGTGTTCCACAAGATTGTTTGTAGGTTTATCTTTGCAATATATTTGCTTCATTAATTTGTCTGTCCCGAACCATATTCACCCATACACTACATAGGTAAAGCAGAAGTGGATAGCTGCTCATCCCTGCTATGCCTTGTATTGAATAAATTGGTATGGTCTGCTGTTCAAAACAGGGTTTCATGGTCACCCATTGCAGGTGTTGTCATTCCTCTGGACTCCGCACCATGCTTTCTCCCCCCCTTTTCTTTTAGTGGAGTTTGAGAGTCCTTACCAATTTCTAGTTCCTTGCCTCTGAGATGGTGGGCCGTGGAGGCATTCTCCTGAATGTGTTAATGAAATACAAATAATACATATAAATGATTCTAAAACCATTCAGTTCATAGTAGGACAGTGGTGTTCTGCTGGTGTAGATGATAGATATCGTCTATTATGTAAAATGGGAGTGAGCTGTCAAAATTGCAGTTCACCTCTTTGATTGGGATCCCTCATTCTACCCCCACGTGGATGTCGGTCAACATACGTCCTCACATTTGTTTCACAGATGTCTCTATTCCCTCACTCATTTATACTCTTTTTATTCCATCTGTGTTGTGGTCATGGTAGATGTACTTCAGATTACTATGGTTCTTCCCTTTCCACTATCTCTCGATGCTTATTATTCCAAGGATGTTACTGTGCTTGGGGTGGCAGTCATTATATCTTTGAATGAGATGTTTTACATTAAACAGACAACTTTTCTCTGCTAGATGTAGGGTTCTTGGATTGATCATTCAGTTTCTCACATTGTTATCATGTGCCTGTTCATAGGTTGGGGGGGGGGGGTACAAGATTCCCCTCCAGTCTCAGGAACTTGAGGTGAAGGCTATATGATCCTCTTTCCTACCCCCACCAGATAGCTGAGTTTTGGATTGTAGTTAACTTGCCAACAGTATGATCCTCATCCTACCCCTGTGTGAATGTCGGTTACCAGCAGCATAGGTTTTGATTGTAGTTGGCTTGCGTGTACAGTCCATCTGCACCAAGAGACACATCCTTTAATCTTACCTGTATTTAAGTTTTCAGGGATTGAGGTTAATAAGTAATGTATGGTTCAGATCATTATCCTATTCTGCCATAATTCTCTCCCATTTGTACGTGCTCCTCAATCTTTCTGCCCATATATGCAACATCTTTCCACCATCGGCAAAGAGTATACCTGGTTAAGAAGTAGCGCGGTCTCCCACATAGGATCTTTGACTCTGAAGATCTCCTTTTGGAGGCTATTGAAGGATGCTTCTTTCTTTCCCTTGCAATGGTTCCTCCTCTTATCTTATTCAATGTGGGATTCTAGCTATTTATGTGAGAAGAGGTAATGTATCGTATTGAAAGTTATAATTTTCCTATACTGAAAACGTATTTCTGGTAGGTACTTCCCTCCCTCACACTTCCCACCCTTCATCCCCATTGAAAACTGATGCTTCCATTTTCTGCCAACACTCGAAGTGATAGTTTGGAATAATTGAATAGAGGAAGTCACATGCACTCTTATTGGTGAAGGAGAATACGAGATACATTGGAATTTGTCATTCCAGACGGGTGGGAGTTTCAAGGCTTGTGGCATGCACAAACATTTTTTTTTGTATATAGAGAGTAGCTCTGAATGAGAATAGCTATTTATGTGAAAGGAGGTAAGTACCTGTTGGAAATACATTTTCAGTATAGGAAAATTATAACTTTTGCATGTTAGATTAAATTAAAGGTACATGCAAATAGTTTCCTGTAAAAGATTACCTCATCTGTGTGACAAGCTACTTTCATTACTAATAAACTCAAAATATACAATACAGTCATGAATAATTAGCTTAAAATGTCTAAAGTATATGGTAAATATGAAGAAATAATTTAATCTGCTTTCACAACAAATTAGTCATTTTAATTTTGTCTTTAGAAAAAATGTGATCTGACATGCCTCTGTTCACAGAAGAATATAAAATATTAGCTTTATAAGTTTATTTAAAGTAGCCAAACTGGTTAGGATAGAAATCTCTGTGCAACTTGGTTGGTGTCCCTAAAATATTAACATGCTAATCATATCAAATTACTTTAAACAATATTATTTTATTCTTAAACCTAATGATATGTGTACTAATCATAATATTTTAAAAACTGTATGTATTATTCTAGCATTGGAAAAATAAAATTATTTTAATTCATCACATAATATGATTTTGCTGTATGACATCTCTTAATAATGCTTAGAAAGGAGGAAGGTTTGAATCATATGAACTTCATACATTTTGGAGTTTAGTAATTATTAAAAATTTGAAGTGGTTCAAGAAGTAGGTTATGCATAATGACAAACATAGCTTGTTATTAACTATATGAATATAGTTTTAAATTTTGATATTAAATGAAAATGGGAGAAAAATCAATTTATACTACAAATGTATGGAAATATGATCATAAATTAGTAAAGCATGTAACATTACTTTAAAAATTATTTAAATTGATTATGCTCTTATGCCTGTAATTATTTTTAGTGAACATACATAATAACTAAAGAGTATTTAGAATCAAATATCAGTGTTATTGTAGTATAATTTTTCTTCTGATTTTGTATTATATTCTTTCTCAAACAATTTTCCAAACAAAGTTAAATATTGTAGATATATGTTTAAGATTTCTTTAAGTTACTATACGGTTCGATAAATGGACTCAAAGCCACATAGATAATGTTAAATTTTATTTGCTGAGTTTAGGTATTCTTTTTATTTTCAGGTAATATTGTGAAAGAAGGTAGTGAGTGGCTCTCGGATTTGAAAAAGTCTTTCCGATTAAGTACAGATATATCTTTTAGTTTGCTGTCTTTTGATGCTCATCTCTTTGGGACAGTGGAAAAGGAGAAGAGAAGTGTTGCCACAGATTTAACAGTTGAATATCAAAATGAAAGACAGAATCAGCATACCATAAAAATGAATTCCAAAGTACTGAACTTGGGAACATCTTCTCTGAGAAAGTACAAAACTACCACTGAAGTTCAGTTTAGTCAGTATCCTGAGTACAATTGGAACTTGAGCTGGGACACTCAGTACAAAGAACAGGACCACAGTGAAAATGACTTAAAACTCTACTATGGAGATAACTTTCATAATGAAGACCAGTATATCCATTTATTCCACGTTGCAAAGGTTAAGGTAGATCAGTCACAAGGTTTCAAGATTGATTCTGAGAATGTATTCCAAATCATCGCACCAGCATGGGATATTGATTATGGTCTAAATGTAACCACAAAAGCACTTATATCTTCCAATCTAAAGTATAATGTCAGTGTTGTCTTCAAATATGATCATGAGAAGCATCTAAAGCTTACAACAGATTATGAGCAAAAGACAAAAGGCCCATTAAAGATATATGGGGAATCTACAGTGGAGTGGCCAGAGCAACCAAAGATCATAATCAGAAATTTAATACAAGGATCAAATGGAGAATATCAGGGCCAATTTTATCTCAAATTGCCAAGTGAAGAGGATATTAACGTTGGTTACGCATATCGTTGTAAAAGTAGGAAACACAAATCCCATAATGAAATTGAAGCTACTATAGAAACTCCGGGTATGAAACTTCCTCTCCATTACAAAGGCCTGCTCCGTATGAACAGAAATGCTTTTAACCTTGAAAGCCACACTAAGTATGAAGGAAACCCTGTAATGGTTATTGATGTCAAACTAGCTCGAAATGGACCATCAGAAGTGCGTTTGAATTTTCCATTCTTAGAAGGTACCATGAGAATTCAATCCTCTGATGAATCTGAAACAGCAAAACTTGATTTGCATGTCAAACCATTAAGTCAAAGATCTCACTCATCTTATGACCGAAGAATTCTTGGTACAGTTACCTACACTAGAAATCCATCTTCTTACATCAGGAACTTTGAAATGGATATTTCTTGGGATGCTAATCAAAATCCCAGTGACAAATTAACCATTAAAATTGGATCTAAAACATATCCAAGTTGGAGAGATACTGAATATAACTTGTGGGCAAAGATGAAATATAAAAATGATGTAGTTGTAGACTTTTCTGGGGATGCCAATAAGAATATTTTGGAAGGACCACATAATCTTGAACTGGAAATTCAAATGGAAAACAATAAGATTGAATTTATTGCTAATCATACAGTTTCTAATGGAATAATGAAATCAAACCTTTCATGCAAGGTAAATTATAAAGAAGTTATCAAAGTAGAAGCTGTTGGTGAGTATAATAACGAAGGGTCTACTGTCAAAATGAATGGAGGTATTTCTTTTGAGTCTCCATATGAAAGTATTGATGGCAAAAAGTTCCACATGAGCCACACGCATGAATTATCTTCATCGGTTTCTTCTGTGAATACTGCAGTTTTAGTACATAGTTCTCGTACAAAAGGGTACAACGCAGGGATCAATTTTCTACATAATAAGGGCTGGTCTTCTGGTAACTTTGATGCTAGCGCTTCAGTTACTACTCCACATGATGAATGGAGATCTCAAGATATTAAAGTCAATGGAGATTATACATCTAAAAGCTTTAAAGTAGATACAGATATCACATTTGGATCTGGTAAGAAAATACATATGAACACGAAAGGAGAAAAAAATAGATATGGAGTAAAGCTTGTTTCTTCCATCAGCACTCCATACTCTAGTTTTTATATGGCTAAGCTCAAAGTAAGATATAACCTTAAACCAGGAAGCTATTTAGCAGAAACTGTTATTGATGTGAACAATGAGAAAAAATTAAATGTTGGTGGTAAATTTGATATAAGTGACTGGAAAAACTTTGATAGCAGTGCTCAGTTAGAGACACAGTATACACCATCGTATAATGCATATGTTCGAGCCAACAGTAGTGGTGATGGTATCAGAGTTGATGCAGGCTTCAAAAAAGATGCCAGAGAAGTGGCATCTGTTAAAATCGTTAGAGAAAATAAAAGAAGAGGATTTACTGCAAATTTAGGTTTTAATTATGACAATGAAGAGGTGCTGAATTTTGATGTTATAAATCAAATCAAAGGAAAGGGTGAAAGGTTATATGAACTTTCAGTAAGAGGCAGCTCATTTACACATTTTACAATACACATAGATTCAAATGTGTCACATGAAGAATCCCATCATGTAATTCGCATATGTACTTCACAAGGACCTGTCGATTGTCTTATTTTAGATTATTTTCTAAAAATTCCATATAGACCCATTCAAGGTTATATGCATTACGAAGCAAGAGGATTAATTCGCTTATGTTCGACATTACACCTATCTGCAGACTTCCTCATTCATGCTGATCCTTACAGTTATGAGAGTATGGTAGTGTTTGGATCAGATAACAAGAAACTGGGATATGAAGCACAAATACAACATAAAGCAGAATATACCTCCAAATTGAAAATCTTCTTGGCATCTCGAACAATGGAAATTCACAGTATTAGTAATAATGATGAGACAAATTTTGAAATTATTACAAATGTTGAAAGAGAACCTTTAAACAAACTGACAGTCAATGTACTTAAGAATAATGAACTGTTTAGTGAAAACTTCCAGAGAAAAATCATCATAAAACATCCAGAGCTAAGAAAAGTAAGATTTTTTTTTTCTCTTTTACTGTGAGTAAATTAAAATTTTAAACTTTATTTTTATCTCTGCAAAGAGATTTTATGCTACTTCACCAAATTTAAATTGCATTTCAAATCATGCTTTCAAACCTAATCTGTGATGCATGAAAATAAACAGTCATAGAATTAGTTTGTACCAACAACTTTAGAGATTGCACACCATCTGTCAGCTTTGTATAAATAATATTGAAAATAATATGCATATTAGCATATGGATACCAAAACACAATGAAATTATTCACTACCATTTATGAGTTTCATCCCATTGACTTAGTGGTAAGGCTGAAGGCTTATAACACTAAGAACTGGGTTTTGATACCAATGGTAAGCACAGCACAGATAGTTCATTGCATAACTTATTGTTTCACAATAAACAAACAGAAACAAACACTTATGTATTGTCACAAAATTAAACTCATACATGTAGTGATAGCCTCCCCTTAATGTAGTATGGAGTTACTTTGTTTAATGATTTTTAACAAAGCAAAACATAGCAGCCTTATCTCAGAATTTGCTTATATTTTATTATTATAGATTGGTTTCGTTAAAAAAGATACAGAAGTTGTCATTAAAGTATGAAAACTAACATCAGAACCCAATAGACGTCAAATAGTTTTATAAATCATTATAATAAAGTTGATTGTTATGTATGTAAACTTAAAACTAGTGAAGTTGGCAGTTTACTAAGTTCTTGCATGAAAATCAACTATATAGAAAGCCATAATATATTTAGTCAAATGAATGCATGAATTATTGTAAGAGGTATATATCAAACATAATAGAATACTACCAGTGATATATCAACTATACCTGTTATAACATAATTCATTGTTGGAATATGGAAATATATTGTTTTTTGTATCCATTCATAATATTTATTAATAATTATTTTACTTGACAGTATCTGATCATTAAATAATGGCTTTATGTATTAATGTTACCTCAAAGTTTGAACTGAAATGTAAAAGAAAACTTTAAGAAATGTAACCTTTTTGTAAACAAAATGATAAAAAATAATACTGTATTTCCCCGAATATAATGCATGCTTTTTTTCCTCCAAATATCTCCCAAAAAATTTCCAGTTAGAAGCTGTTCACTACATTTTATACAAATGATGTGTAAGAAACAAATTTTGTTCAATCTCTCAAAATTAAGTGCGTATTATATTCGGGCAAATATGGTATTTATTATAATTTACAGTATTTAGACTTTTACCAAATATTTTTTCAAAATATAAGTCTATATATATATTGTTTTCTTTTCAGCCCATTGTCATTACTGTGCAGTTTGACAGTAAAGATGCATTCCCAAAATCATTTTTAGCCAAAGTTGTGGTTGATTATAGCAATAACCCATCAGACACGATTATTGGAGAAGTGTTTCTTGAAGCTGTTAATAATGATGTTTACAATAGATCACTTGTATTCAACATCTATAATGCAGGTAATTCTTCAGTTCTGTAATCTGTAAGTGTGCATGTTATTCTCATGCATCATGACAAACCTAGGAGGTTTTAAAATTAGTTTTCAGGTCTAGAAAAATTATGGAAAAATGAAGAAAAACATAACTATTCTGGAAAAGTCATGAAAAAATGCAACTTAATTAAATGTAATATCTGATTTAATAACAATTAATCATTTCATTGAACAAACAATTTAATAAAAATGTGATTAGTTAAATAAAATTAAAAAAAAAATTGAAAAGGTATGACAATGGTGGAACATTCTTGGAAATTGATTTTTAACTAAGGATGTGAACTCTGGGGTATTTATGTTTTATTCAAATAAAATAGGGTTACATTTTCTGTTGTATTCTTTAATGGAAAAACAACAAAATAATAGTATTGAATCTTGTTTAGTCATCATAACAAACCACTTTTATTATGAAACATGTTTCACCAAGTATTTTAAATTTGTTGCATGACCATAAGGACATGTTTATTGATCTTGATCTAAATAATATGCAGCATTGTTTATTTACGCCTTAAGACTTCAGACAAATAATACTTTTATTTTCTAAAGTTTTGAATAAATAAACTCTTCTTGATCTTTTTTTTTAAAAAAAATAACACTACAGAGAATTATTACTACTGCACTTGCTAAAATGTATACTAAAATGATGTGTTTATTTTTTGTTACTTGTTAGATAGGAGAAAGTTTGACATCAAACTCAAACTAAACTCTGGAAACCATAGAGATAGAGAAACCAATGGATATGAGTGGGAGTGGGTAGATGAAACTGGAGAAAGAAAGAAAAGTCTTGCTTTGATTGAAGTTGACCAATCCAGAAAATTAATAAACTTTTGGGTATGTTGCACAAGTTTTGATACCAGATATGGTTATTAAATAATACAGCTTATTATGTTGTTTTGAGAGTCATTGTTTAGGATAGATGGATACAATTTCGGGTAAACATTTGAATTTATATAGTGAAATATACCTTTTATGATGCCACCAGTAAATTTTACATATTTTTAGTCCCATATGCTTTAAATATATTAAGTATACAACTCATCTGGATTGCAAAAAAAAATTTACATATGTAGTATCTCAATATTTGCATCTTTCACAAGCATGACTGAATCTCATACATCAAGCAAATGCTTTACCAACTGAACTTAGGGTTAACCTCCCTAACATTTGGCACTTTTTAGCAGCTGTAACTATTATATCCATTTCCCCTTACAAACAAGGCCTATCCTCAGTGTCATAAGATGACCACTCACAAGATGCCAATTTGTGATAATCTACTTTTTAATTTCCTGAGCATGCTATCAAACTTGGGACCTTTTGGGTGCTCTACTGACTGTGTTAACCCTTTAGTAGCTGTTAATAATACACTTTCTAACAATTTACACTATCCACCACATATCTACATGACAAGTGGTCTTTTATATTGAATATGTCTATTTAAAAAAAGGTTTAGTTGCTCAGTATATAAAAGAAAATTACACAATTATACATATCCCTTTAAAATGATGTAAAGCTCAAGAGGTAAAACTTTCCTGCCATTGCATCAGTCAGACAAGTAAATTCTAACTTCAATCTTGGTTTGAGCCAAAGAGAGTATAAACTAAATGTTTTGTGTTAGAATTATAGTTGTTTATATATTAGCTAAAAATTCTATGTGAAAAATGTTTACTAGCATTAGAGTTCACAGATCTTAGCCTTCTTTAATTTTGAACTGACAGACTGGATGGAAAGGCAACTAATCAGCTGCACTCATGATCAATTTTTGAACTAGTCTGATCAGTATTAGAATTTCACCATCACACTTATAATGCATCCATTGCTCCAAAGTGTGAAGCACAATTCTGAGGCAACAGGATGTGAACCATGGATCCTCAGATTCATAGTGTAGCATACTAATTGTTAAGCCACACTCTGTCTTTTGACAATAAATAAGGAAACATTTGATCCATATTTGTAAGCCAACTAATGTGATAAATCATGTTCCATAGGATATATAAAGTTGTGTTTTTTTGTTGTTTTATATGAGTTTTCTTGTCCATTATTTAATTTTTTTAGTTCTATTTATCTTTATGCAATTCAGCATTATTTTTCATAAATATATTTATAAGCTCATCTCGTCTTTTAATTACTCAAGAAAAGATATAAAACTAATTAAAAATCTATCTACAAATAGTCAGTTTAATAAAAAGTACTTGGGTGTGTTTACATTGTTGACATTTTAAAATAAAAAATATATACTAACAAATTGTTATTCTTCTCTTTTTTTTGTTTTAAGCATCACTGTCCAATCATGTCACTTAGTGCAATAGGTAGATATAACATTGTACCAGGCAAAGAATTAAGTGCTGACTTCGATCTTGATACGAACAATGAAAACAGCAGAGCTCGTTTGATGATAGATTACACAAGACCATACATTGAATTTACTGTTTATGATCATATAGGTAGGAATATGTGATTTTCTATTTTTTCACACTATTATTTGCACATAGGTAAAAAAAAAAGTATGAAGGTTTTAAAATCATATATGTTACTTGATTATTATTTCTGAATTCTTTACAAGTCTAGAATTTTGGTATTCCTTTTACAAGATTGTTAAAGAAAAATTCTGTTAAACTTTTTCTTTTGAAGTTGGATTATTTATACAGAAAGTTAAAATATTAGAATTGTACATTAATATTCATGTACATATAGTTGTGAAGTTATTGCCATTAATCACAAATAAATACATTAAACTGTTTAGAAACTAAATTATTGCCATGTGGTGTTTATTTGACATGTTTACAGTCCTTATGAAGGATCCTGATCACAAAAGGCCTGTATTTGATTGTTTTTTGACCAGTGGAATTCAAGCATTTTTAGTTCCTGAATGAGTCTAGATAAAGTACTTGTATATTTTTTGTAGGGCTACTCATCATTTCATATTTAAAAATCATGAAAACTTCAACTAAATTTAAAAATCAAAATGACATAATTTCAGGTTTCAAATATGGTTTCCATACTTTTTTTTTTTACTCTGTGTTAATTTTTCAGTCTGTTCAGTAACTTGTTCATTGTTAGTCGTAATTTTTTTAAAAATCTTATTTATGTTATTTGTATGGAAAGGTAAGTCTTTTATAACGGTGTGTATATAATATTTATGGCATTTTTGAGTCCTTTATAAGTGGCCTAACTGTATTATTTTGGTTTACCGGCTCAAGCTTTGCTAATGAGTCTTGAACAGGCAAAACTGCACTCCACAGCAGAGGGTATGGCCAATCAATGAATGTAATTGGCCTCTTCATCACAGATTCTCTTTCAATTTTACGTTTTCTGAAAAAGAAAAAAACATTGTAGCACATATAGTTATCATCATTTGACAATTGGTCTGCTGTATAATATTAAATAAAGAAGTAGGATAATATCATAACATTATTCACACACCTAAATCAATTTAGGTTACTGTATGGTGAATTAAAAAGGACTCAAAAACCACATAGATATACAACATTACTTTGTTTTTAGCATTACCTACTCTTTTATGTTTTTGCATATAACATCTCAAAACATCTCATGGAGGCATATCCCCTCCAAAGTATATGTAGCAAATGACATATTCTCTCTCTTCTAACTTCAGTGCTTGCGTTATAATTCAATAAAATTAGTGATAAGACAGAGCTTATATACATCTGGTTTTTAAATTCGTGAAGAAAATTATCTGTTTTGTAATTATAGCCTGATCGTAGCAAGTTTTATGTCTCACTAACAACATTCAACTCTATAGTATTTATTAGTTTCAAAATATGTTAATTTGTTTTTCTCATGACTGTTGCATTCAAAGTTCAAGTTGAAAAACTTTTTCTCCTCTGGATGTTTACTTTTAAGTTAAGATCTATCAATTTAGTATCTTGAGAAAGTAATCATGGAGAATTTCATAAGTTGTTTCATTACAAGCTTTTGATATTTCAGGCACACCAGTCCATCGGTATCACATTTCTGTAAATTTGGGCAGAAAGTCACTGTTCTCTGCAATTGCTGAGTCATTTCATGAAGGATTAAATACCACAGATGTGTCTATCATCATTGATCGTCTAAGCAATCAAGTATTTGACATTCGTTTCAATTGGAAAGTTGACCTTGTAGCAAAATTGTTGGTAGGTTGTTAAATGCATTTCTTTTGAATACCTTTGATAGAAATTTATTTGATATTAAACACAGGTATATATATATATCTGTATTAACAGATGTAACAAATTTGTTGTTATGTATTTATTATAATATGAACGTTGTTTATATTAAGTTTATATTTAGAAACATACATAGCTTATAATGTTAGATAGGTATTGCGAAACTCCCACCTATTCTCCAAAGTTGTAGAAGATTCTCGAGAGTAAGAATCAACAATATATTTATATGCATAAACTCTTTAACCAGTAT
>NW_013667601.1:113986-114950 GCF_000517525.1 Limulus polyphemus
TATACAACCATACCTTGTCTCCTGGTACAAAGCTGACTTTAGTTGATTTCTTATCATAACATAGCTTCATGGAATCAGCAGACATTTTTAACTTTGAATGCACTTGATGATGAATATTATCCATCCTTTCAGATAATACTTTCATGAACTCTGGCACATTTTCAGGCAACTCTTCGTGAGGTGGGGGTCCTGTTATCAGGTCCAATGGCAACCGAAGTTCCCAACCAAACACCAGCTTTGCCGGAGTGTATCCAGTGGCTTCATGCTCTGCTGTCCTATAGGCCATCAACAATGGAGGGAGTAAGACATCCCAGTCATCTTGACGGCTATTACAAAACTTTGCCAATTCCTGTTCCAGTGTCCATTTGTACTTTTCTACCATCCCATCAGACTGTGGATGAAGTGGCGTTGTCCTGGTCTTTCGTATGCCAGACAACTTGCAGCATTCATGGAACACAGCTGATTCAAAGTTACAGCCTTGATCAGAATGCAGTTCGTATGGCTAATAGCCGAAGCTATAGTTGTAGCTTCATGATTTGGTATTGCATAAGCCTCAGGCCACTTGGTGAAATAATCCATCACCACACAAATGTACTTGTTTCCAGCACGAGTTTGGGGCAACGAATCAGCAATATCAACGGCTACTCTTTCCATTGGTGCGCCAACTTGATATAACTTCATTGGAGCACGTCCCTTATGCTTGGGTCCCCTTTTAGCACAACATGTACTGTAGGTCCTGCATCATTCTTCCACATCTTGCCTGATACCTATCCAGTAAAATCTCTGTCGTAGGTGACTCATTGTCTACTTAACTCCGAGATGTCATCCTGTTAAACTATCATGGGATTGACGCAGCACAACTTCCCATAACTTTCTCGGTATAACTGTTTGCCAGGTCATCACTTTCCCATCTGCAATTTCTCATCTCCGGACAAGAATACCATCTTAAAGCTTCAACTGGTCC
>NW_013667601.1:115860-126036 GCF_000517525.1 Limulus polyphemus
TTGGAGTGGGTTTTTTTGTTTATTGGTCCATCTACCCCTATTTTACTCCTGACTGTCATACTGTGAACCACCTTTTCTGCTTTTTTTACCCTGCCTGTTTGCCCAAAGTTTGTTGGTCTTTGCCTTTACTGGTTGTTGGGCAGAATTGTCAATGGCATTTTATCTTTTCCAGTACCATAAGGTGTTTCTTTCCCTGTCCTCACCACTCTGTTCCACTCCTTCATTCTCCTCTGACCTTCTTGCCCAATTTCCATGCCTGATTTAGTGGGATATTGCATGATCTCACATGTGCCCTGTTTGAGCGGATGGCTTCTTGCTTTTCATATGATCCTTCTCTCCAGACTTATTTGCTCCTCATTCTTTCCTATGTTATGGATGTTCTCACACCCTCTTACACTGCAATTATATACTCCTCTCCATGGACCAATCTTTCCTTCCTCACACTTTGATCACTCCAAAAAGGTAACCATACTTTTTCTCCTAACTCTCTTTCTTCTGTCTCTTGTCTCTTTCACTATATGGACTTGGTATGGCATCTCTGTCTTGTTTGGACGTTTGGGGTTCCTCATCACAGAACTCTTCATTTTGGGGTCCCTGCCATTATCTTTCTCTACTCTAGGACCCCTCTTCTATGGACCTCTCTCCTGCTACCCTTAATGATTGGGACCATCAACTTCTTCCATTCGTATGTTTGTCTCTGGAGGATGTGGATGCTCACTGGCTCATCTCTGATTGGGACCATCAACTTCTTCCATTCGTATGTTTGTCTCTGGAGGATGTGGATGCTCACTGGCTCATCCCTGATTGGGACCATCAACTTCATCAATTGGTTTGTTTGTCTCTGAATGTGGATGCTCACTGGCCTATCCCCGTTTTTTTCATATTTGATTTATCACCTTCCTCTTTCTTTTGCATCTCATCTTTGCTGATCCTAAGCAAAGAACCTTCAGATGGGCATGTAGATGAATTTCCACATATTATTCTCTCCTTATTGACATCATCTGGATGTTTTGTCTCCTGATGGATTTTGACTTCCACCAGTCACTATTCTTCAATTATTCCACTGTTTTTGAGAAAAATGTGTGCAGATCTCTTTTCAGTTTCATAGAATCCCATCAGGTAACTGGTGTTTCCTCCCAGGATATACTTATTCAAAATCCATTTGAAGCCAGGATAGCAAAAAGCACTCATACCATCTGCCCTGGCTCTATCAGTGCCCACTGCATGATGGGTTGTTTATTTAAAGCTCCTGGATACAACTATGGTAAACAACAGTGTAACAAACATTTATATATATGTTTGACTTGTTTTAATACATTATTCTGTTTGTTTATTTATTGTTGAAATTTATCACTAACAAGTTACAGACATCTACTGTAAAGAATCTGGCCCGTACATAAAACCTTGACAGTATGTATATTTACTCAATTGCCTGATCTAGATTGTACCTATTCCATGGACTGTCATGGAAAAGTCCACAACAGGGAAATTTTCTACCCCCTTCTGTGGCTTGTGCTTGTTGGCTTTTATAAATAGGGTTTTTCATCACCCATTGCACTGTTTTCAGTAAAAGATATATCCAACTGGAGGTCTAATGGGGATCTGGGCACTTTACCAGATCTCCCCAATGTGATTTCTACCCCATCTTTTTGTGTGGAGCATGGGGGACCCTTGCCACTTACCAGTTCCTCACATCTGGGGTGGTTAACCATGAAACCTCCTCACCGATTGGGCATAGCACAACACAGTGATAATGGGGAATGACACTGTCAATGTAGTGCAGGTCACCCCTAAAAGCCATACTGCATAATTCAAATGCCCTAATTTGTTCTCTAGAGTCTGTTCAGTGGAGTTGAGTTGAGCACACACTATATAAAACAATAAAACATGACTAATGTGCCTTATTCCTTCAGCCATATCCTGTTCAGTACAGTTGAGGTTAGCACACACACGCTATATGAAACCATAATACATAAGTATTGTGCCCTCCTTCTGCATCAATTATCTGAACAGTTGAATTGAGATGAGCACACACTGTATGAAACTATACTGCATAACTAGTTCTCTCTTCCTGCAAATAGAATCTGTTCTGTAGATTATGCTCGGTAGAGATGAGGTGAACACACAAGTTACAGTCTGAATGAGTCCCAACCACACTACAGATATTGACTTGCCGACTGCTTGTATGCAAGTTCTTGGACAGCCATGTTCTCATTCTGCCCATCCTTGTGACACGCATTGCTCACTTGCCTTTTCCCATTATATTCTGGGTAAAGAGTATACCCTAGTTGAAACAAGATGCAGTCTTTCATGAATGTACCTCTATAGAGCCACTGCCATTGGTTATCACACTCCATGGGCTTCCCTTTGAGTGCTTTCTGAAGGGATCTCATCTAGGTAAGATTTTGCACTGGCCCCTTCACCAATTCACTCTAGCTTATTTGGGTGTGGATCTGAGGTACCATCTTGGAAGTTAACATTTTCCTAATCTGAAAATGTATTTCCAATAGATACTCACCTTTTTACACATTCCTACCCATCCTCCCTACATTGTTGTCTTGCCTCGTCAAAGAAAAAAGTTATCAGGAGTTCAAGAGCAAGTTCAGGAGTTACTATGCAAGAAGGTTATGTAACCCTCCCATTTGTTGCATGATGATATGTCATCATACACCAGTGCAGTTCACAATAAAACACATGAAATTATATGGGAGTTACCTCATGGCTCGTGGCATGTAAATCTCCTGTTTGTGTTCACTTCTAATTTGACAGCCTGCAATTATTCTGGCAATAAGCAATTTGGATATACAGGAATAATACATAAATCAGTAGTAAACATCTTGTTTTAAATTAAAATTATTTTTTTTTGTTTAATGAGTTACTTCTATTTGTTTGAAACTTTTGGAGGGAGCAAGTAAGTTCACATTAATAATAATATACAGTGTTCCTAATAGTTAAAAAGATTAATTAATTTGTTTTTGTAAAATGTGGTGTAAACTTCTTATTAATTCTAATAAATGCAAGGCATAAAATAATTAAATCAGTGACTGATTTGGTACACATTTGTTGTTGATTTTTTTTGCACATTCTTGAGCATACTTGCAGATATTTAAGCGTTTTAAAAATGCTAAGGTTATTTGCTTAAAACAATAAAACCTTAATTTCATCATATAAAGTATTTTGTTTCGCAGCATAACTACAGAACTTGATGAGATACAAATGCTAATGTGTAAACTTCCGCAAGTCTAATAGTGTGCTTTTATAATTATAGTAATTTGTATGTGTAACTTTAACTGTCTGCTGATCTAACATTTTTTTAATCATAGAAAGAAAATTAAGTAATTTTTTCTTATTTGAATTTGTGAAATGAGTGTGGAAGATTAGTATAATCTCAATGTATAATGTAACACTGTGTCACTCTTCTGTTTAAATAGTTTTACAATATATTTAGCCTATGTTTTATGAATATTCTGCATTACTGATGTATTTTTTGTATTTATGATAAGCTCATGAAGTATAGCTTTAAAATTGGAATGTGCAAAACTAACAGTGTAGTGAAATAATACTTTTAGGTTCTTATTATGAATATTTAGAACAATATACATCAAAATGAAGGATATATATTTCCTCAGATGCAATTATCTACATTACCTCTTTGGTATGAAGAATATGGACTTTCTAAGATACCAGCAGAAATACAGCACAAGTCCAGTCTCATCACTCAGCCTCTAAATCAAGATGTTATCTATTCCTTGAGTGATTACATTGAGAAAGAATATACAGAAATTTGCACAGAACTTAGACATGATATTTCTGAAGAAATGGAGAAGATAAGTTCTTCGGTGTACACGTGCAAGTAAGTTTATCATTTATTAATATTAATATCCTTTTTTTATTTTTTAATTACGTGATCTATCAGATCTCATATTGTTCTAGTTTGTATTAAACAATGAAATAATATTGAACATACAGGGTGTCCTAGAAGTCTGTCAGTTGTACATATTTCAGGAAATAAAATACCCTGATGGCACAGTATACCAAGAATTGATATATGTATGGCTGTTAATGGCACGCAACTTGAATAATAAATAGATTAAAAATAAACTGTGTAATTTTCCCTATGGGTCCAGACTTCTGGGACACCCTGTATATTGTGTTATCCCATCACTACAATCTACATTAACTGACATTATTGTGTGTGAAATAATAAGGGATTTAAATTTAAACTGTGGAATTGACGTGTTTAAATAAAATCTCTTTATAGGCAATTATAATGTACAATTACACCAATATCTACATCAACAGTGAGTCTGAAGTATGAAAAGTGTGAGATTACAAACAACTGTCCCATGCATCCATATTTGTGGGGAAAGAAAGTGTAATTTCTCGTTATTTACATGTAATGTAACATAAAACTTAGACTTATACCTTTTTTTTATTGTTGTTACTGTTTCTCAAAAAAATTCTTCTAAAATATAATTCAAAATCTGTATTTGTTCTGGATAGTGTTATTGGATACGAGGTGATGAACAAAAGACACTCAACTTTTTAAAAATTATGTTTACATTAAAAACAAATTTTTATAAAAAATTGGTTTCATATGAAGAATTCAATTTAAAAGGTTTACTAATAACACAGCTTTGCGATGCTTTTATTGTCTTGAAATTTTTACATGTTCTACAGTAATTCCTGTACGCTGAATCCAAAATTGATATCCATTCTTCCCCGTCACGAACAGATTTTTCACGAAACATCATATGTACTTTTATATAAGTGAATCATTTTCATTGAAATTGGGTCACATTTTAGTATGCATAAAATGTTGACAACCACTAGCTATAGATTTCTCTAGACCAATCATGATGTGAGAGTCTTATCGATTGTCTTAGAACCCACAAGAAATACACTGCTTGTATATATATATATGGTTAACAGGCCACATGACGTGTCATTTCTGGATAGTATTTGCTTGTGCATGCACTTTGACATTATTTTGTTTCTTTTCAATATTACTTATTCGTTGCTATGCGAACAAGAGGTTCTGTAAATGACCCAAACATATTCTGTTATATTTGTAGTCAATTTGTTATAAATTTGATCTAAGTAAGGATTTTTTCTTCCCGATTTGTAAAAAATCCCTACTCGATACATAAAAATAAATATTATTTTCAAAATTTGCATAGCTGAATTATGGAAAATCTGTTATAAAAACCAAAACAATTTTTCTGAAGTTAAAATCGCATGCCTGTGTAATTGATATAAATATAAAATACTTGGATCTGGGCTCATCAAAATCAGTGTGCCTCGAACTAAGAGTAAGAGTAATTTTCATGTTATATTTAATTACTAACCTACTTCTTTAGTTTAAAAAAGAAAAAAATGTATGTGAAGAGAATAGGAATGAAAAAGATTGTAAATTGTATAATAGACACAAAGTAAACTCAAAATAAAGGATGAGCGTATCATACATTATAAAATCAACAACTTAAAAACAAATCACTTGTAATTAGTGGATTGATAACATAGGACATTGTTTCGTGGAAGTTAGGTTCTGTAAAATCACAAAATGTCAGAGTTGCAGTTCTCTTGAAAATACTTAAACTTCATAAGAGAAACTGAAAAATCACTATAGGAACTCTGAGATATAACCTATTGTACACTATTGTATCTACAAGTGAAAATAGAAGAAAATATTAAATTGTATTAAATATACAATAGTGTATCTTAGCTTAAAAAATTAAATATTACTTTGAAAAAATATAAGTATTTTACATACCAAAGATAATAATAATAATAATAGACTTGGTAACAAAATTATTGCAATTAACAACATAACTAATGTTAGTGCATTTAATTGTAAACATAATTTTTATTTAATAAGTCAAATAATAAAATAATTTATTCTAAGTGTAATGATAGATATAATGAAAGTAACTGATATAACTAAAACAGTAGCTGTACCAGGTAGAGAATATTGTCTGCTATACAATAGAAAATGTTGTGATCCAATTAGATGTAATTTTTATATATATAACACGTAATGGCAGTTTCTACTAATATATTTAGACAAACAATAACGATGCATGTTTGGAGATTAACAGATGTTTGTGTTTTTTACTTTATTACTTTCCACTACTACACTGCTTATTTAAACAGTAATTTCAGTGACAGCTACTGGTACTTGATGTAGAAGTAACTAGTACACTGCTTATTTAAACAGTAAATTTAATGACAGCTACCGGTACTTGATGTAGAATTAACTAGTATACTGCTTATTTAAACAGTAATTTCAATGACAGCTACCGGTACTTGATGTAGAATTAACTAGTACACTGCTTATTTAAACAGTAATTTCAATGACAGCTACTGGTACTTGATGTAGAATTAACTAGTACACTGCTACTGGTACTTGATGTAGAATTATGTGAGATGGTGAGGTATTTAGGGTATTGAGGTATTATTTTTATTGATAAATGGTTATTAGTGGATTAAATTTTGAACAGTTAATGTAAGAATGAAGTGTATCTTGGTAGTTAGATATAAATTACAGATTTTATTTGTCGAGTAACAAATGATAAACAGAATGAGTGATAATAAATAGATAATGTTTTTGTATGTACTGAATGCATAGTCTTCAAAAGAAGTTTGGCTGTTGATGAGTATTGAACCACATACATTCTGTAACCACAAAACTGTAATTATTTTATGAGTTTCAACAAAGATTATATATGTGAAAAAAAGATCTGTTTCAAATCCTTAAGTTGTTTTAGCTTTGTGACTTAGAAGTCACTACTTATGGAATATATATAGAGACACATATGTTAGAGAATATATATTATGATCATATATATATCATAAGAAATATTATTTTGTCAGGCTGCCATCAACCATCACCAACTTTTTGGACCAAGTCTTCTCTCCAATATTTGAAACAGTCGAAAGTTATACAATATTTATCTCGGAATACTTGACCAGTTGTATGCATGAATATGGTGGGGAATGGTGCTCATATGATTCTCTCTGTTATAAGATTAGTTATGCATACCAGCAGGAAGGTTTAAAAGGATTGGTCAAGCTTGTATATATGTATTATCCTGATAATATAGATGAAATATCTGAAACGATAAAGGACTACATGATGGGTAAGAAACACAATTATTACTTTTTACTTTTAGTTGTTATGACAAATTTTCCGGTTTCTCCTGTTGTAAATGGTGAAACACTTATATTCCTGATGGGTAAGAAACACAATTATTACTTTTTACTTTTAGTTGTTATGACAAATTTTCCGGTTTCTCCTGTTGTAAATGGTGAAACACTTATATTCCTGATGGGTAAGAAACACAATTATTACTTTTTACTTTTAGTTGTTATGACAAATTTTCCGGTTTCTCCTGTTGTAAATGGTGAAACACTTATATTCCTGATGGGTAAGAAACACAATTATTACTTTTTACTTTTAGTTGTTATGACAAATTTTCCAGTTTCTCCTGTTGTAAATGGTGAAACACTTATATTCCTTTTTGGTAATGTTTCAAAAACTTATAATACATATACACTAAGTGACCACTTTATTAAGCACCCACCCTATTATTAGGTTAACTACTTTTTGCTGTAACTGTAGTTAATGGTGTATCATAGATCTATAGGATACTGAAGATGTCTTGTATATTTTTGGCTCATTTATTGAGAGTATAATCTATAAAAGGTTCATAGGTTTTAACAGAATACTATGGTAGTGAAAGCAGCATTCAAGATTACTTCAAAGATACTGAATCATCATGAAATCTGCTGATTGTATTGGCCAAAAAAGATGAATAAAGGCATCATAATTTCTCTTGAACTGATTTTTGGTAACGTCGATTGTTGAATTATTTTATTTGAAGAAGTATGGTCTTGCCAGACTGTAATTCCAAGAGTTCATATTTCACATCCCTTTGCCATAAAATGGTGTTCCACACTTTAGAACTATGGGTGCATTAAAAAGTGAATGTCAAAATCCAACTGTTTGATTAGAGTATCCCAAGAATTAATGGTAGGTCTAGCTGCTCACCCTCTAATGTATCAGCTCAGAGACAGCTTTTTTTGCCTGAATATTTGAAACAAACGTATTTGAAAATACTTCATCCATTAGGGTAAAAATTCATTGTTATAGAGTAAAAATAATTAAAAACGATTTTTGGTCTATTTTGGATGTTATTTTCCTTTAAAAAGGAACGAAGGCTGCAACCTTCTGCTGAGAATGTTATCTGTACAATTACATCATCTGTAACAGCTTTTGCTACTCAAGGGTATCTTCTGTTTATCTTATATTTCTGTTATTACTATGCATTTGGGTCAAATACCACCCATTAGGACTCATCTCATGTTTTTAGTCACCAGTTGTTCACAGTTTTTGCTTTTAAATCATGCTTTCCTGTTTGTATCTGACAAAACCAACTTTTTTTTTACCAGGTTTTTATCTGATTATGGCAGTTTCTGTAATGTTCCTCAAAAGTAATAAATAAAAAATCATGATCACTGTTGAAGGAATCATTAAGTTCGAACAAAGTCTGATGTCTGTAATAACTCGTACAAAGCCTTTCCAGGAAATATTTTTATTATAGTCTGTTATCAGTGGTTGGTGATCACAGTTTTTCTTAGTGGCAGATGGTTTCCATTTTAATTGCTGTTTACTGTTGGTATGCTTTGATAACAGATATTTTTGAAAAATTAATCCAAGAATTGGTGATTGATAAACATTATCTTCTCATTTCCCTTAGATGTCTTTGCATTTACTTATTATCTTGCTGACTACGCATGGTATGATTATCTCTCCGTGTGGCTCAAGTATTCACCTGACAAAATACATGATTAATAAGTCTTGAATTTGAAGATAGAGTTTTCTTATGTGTTTATGGGTCCTAATCAAGTGGCTAGCACGTTTATCATATGTACTGTTACGACATCAAGGTCACGTGACTAGTATCATGCCATGTCGTTCTCGAACATTCACGTCTGTTCCTTAAACCTCGTGATCCTTCTAGATATAGTGTAGTCTTGTATATATAAGACCGGCCATGAAGCGACGGGGAGGTAATGAGTAATTGAATGTATGCGGATAAAATATTGTTGGCCACGTGAGACGTGAGTTATAGCGCTGTTATAGAGCGACTGTTGAAATTAAGTGTATCGTAAAGTTGTATTCGGAAAGAATAAACCAGTTTTATTTAAGAAAGGACTTGTGTCGCTAAAGTTTCATCGGAACGAATTTACGGAAAATTAACTAACGAACAGAGACGTAACAGTACGTTTATGGGGTAGAGTAAATTTTATTAGCCAGTTCTTTAAGTTTTCTTTCAAAGAAATAAAAGTTTTGAAATTATTATTTGAATAAAATTTCAGATTAATGTTATGACGTTTAAAGAGTCAAACGAGACCTTCTTTCTAAATATATATATATATGTATAGGTAAAGCAAAAAAATAAATTTATTCAGTACTAAATATCATTATTAATAATACTCCTTTATTATTTGTCACTTCAGTTATTTTTAGCATTTTGAGGGACAGTACTATTTAAACAGTTAAGCTATTTGACACGTATGAAAGACTACTTATGATAGCCCCCCTGTAGCACAGCGGTATGTCTGCGGACTTACAACGCTAGAAACCGGGTTTCGATACCCGTGGTGGGCAGAGCACAGATAGCCCACTGTGTAGCTTTGTGCTTAATTTCAAACGAACAAACAAACAATACTTATGATATGGTTTAACACTTAATGTAAGTTTGGATCAATTTGTTTAGAATTTATTTTAGATATAACATGAAATTTGTATAAAATTATAAAGAGAACTAGTTCCTTTAAAGCAGTATTACAAACAAAAAATATAATTTTTGAAATGCATCTCCAAACATAAGAATAAAAGAGATCTGATATAGTAAAAAATTAATATATATATATATATATATATATTGCTATATGTTAATTCTTGTCTGTGCTATTATGTAGGGATAATGTAAATGCCATCCCTACTATCTTGTTTTTAAGGATTTATATAAGCCATTCCTACAGTTACTTCCTTTTTTGAAAAGTTTTTCTTTACTTGTTTACTTGTTTTTTAATGCAGTGTTTCAATTGACATAGGAATGTTGTATTTATAACCAAGTTCTAAATACATTGAGGTTCCAACTGTAATAT